>NC_053026.1:53646957-53787655 GCF_003073215.2 Triticum urartu | reverse complement strand
ATATTCAAAGCAAGCATGTGAAAGTAAATTACTTGTTACTTACCCGGATCCGGAGCTCTGCAGGAGCATTCGCAGATTTGCCCCGCAGCGTGTCGGATGCCGCACAGTTTTACCAGGCCGAGGAGGGAAGCTCAACGAAGAAGCTGTTCTAGTCTCAGTATACTGGGACCGAACACCCGATGCCTCTGAGCGACCAGCTGAAGCAACTGGTCGAGCTGCACAAGGCGGCCGAATAGGCCATGAAGGTCTTTATAGTCCGGCTGTGGCCTGGCGACGCCCTTCCGAACAGCTACTTCGGCCTGGTGAGGCGGCTTGTGGATGCCTGCCCACGACTGGAAGTCATTAAGCGGTCCGTCTGCATCGAAGGTGCACGCCGGGCTTTCGCCCGTGTGAAGGTGCAATGGGCCAGGCTAGATGCCGTGAAGCTGATCAAGGAAGGGCCGCCGGAGGGCAAGGAGCATCGCCACCCCGAGATGTACTATGAGGGTTTCCTGAAGGGTGCCCGTCTCGTAGCGGACGAGTGTACCAAAGATACAATATTCGAGTAAAGTCGCTCGTGTAATCCTGTATTTATGAAAACTTGTTCATATGCGCTATGCAACGCTTGTTTGAATTTAAAATATTACATTCTGTTCGGCCGTTTATCAAATCTGAGAGATGGCTAGTCGTTGGCTTCTGCCCCCATGCCACGAGTGCTGGGGTGTTCGGGATAAACCTGAGCACTCTTGTTCCCATTTTTGGGTCCTTCGAGGGAGGTGCTCAGCACAACGAACAAGGCAATCAGACTATAATGCGTTATCACTCTCACTTAGCCATAGAATTCTATAATTTTAAATTTCGGCGAAGCCCCTAGTATTCGGAAGGCCGAATCTGGGGCGCGATACACGCCTTAAGCCGGACAGGGCCGACTCCTCGCTCTAAGCGGCATAAGTCTTTAAGGACTCGAAAACCTCTCGAACAGCGACCAGTCTCTCGCCTTATCATGACAGTCAGTTTTAGCTTTCTCTACTGAGGTGCTTAGCCCAGCAGAACCGGAGCACAATCGCAGTAGTTCTCCCAGTGCTACCTTAGCCAATATAGCGGAACGTAAGGTACCAAAACATGGGAGCCAGGCAAACTCAACTATTGACCCAAGACATGATTCGGAGCTGATGCATATAATGCTATAAGTTCGGGGTGTCGCACTGTTGAAAGTGTACGGACTTCTCATGCCGTATTATGGGGTATGCTTAAGCCCCTAGCGTATTGGCTGTACCAGAGTGTACGGGTGCTGGATGCCACGAATAAAGAAGAAAGCAATAATAGTCTTAATGCTATGCATTGTTTATTCAAAAAGGTGCGTTAAAGCAGAATGATACAAGTAGTGCGATAAGCAAAAAGTAGGACTGTTTGACATGTCCCTTCCAAGGGCAAGCTGAGGAATAATATTAAAGAAAATATCTCACTCGTTATCGTAATCCACCTGGGAGTTCCGTGGTGTGACGTAGCTTTCTGCCTCCTTGGTTGCTGCATCAAGTGTTCGGCAATCATACTGCCGGACAGGGTTTCCAGAGATTAAAGTCCTGAAAGATAAAAGTACCAAAGCGGGAAGCCCCTAGTGCGGTTTAAGCCGCGTCTTGGAGCGTGCCGCAGTTGTGCCCCCTCCCCGCCTGTGCCCATGGTATTTTTAATGCGTAATTATGTACGCGTGGCACGGATTTCGCCATTTGGCTGGGACCAGGGTGGGGGCCGCATTTCTATGCGAGCTCAGAACGTGCCAGGCGGTCCTGTTGCCGATTACTCCAGGCGCGCTTGAAGGTGTCTGGGGTCCTTAAACTCCGAACTAGTGGATTGCCTTAAGAGGCTGCTTTGCGCTTCCGTTGCGAGGGCCGCAGTGTGCTCCTCCATTCGGAGAGAGCGCTCTGTGTTTCCATTAAATGTAATGACCCCCCGAGGTCCTGGCATCTTGAGCTTGAGGTATGCATAATGCGGTACCGCATTGAATCTCGCAAATGCGGTTTGCCCGAGCAGTGCATGATAACCACTGCGGAACGGGACTATATCGAAGATTTACTCTTCGCTTCGGAAGTTATTCGGGGATCCGAAGACCACTTCCAGTGTGACTGAGCCTGTGCAATGGGCCTCTACACCTGGTATGACGCCTTTAAAGGTCGTTTTTGTGGGTTTGATCCTTGAGGGGTCTATACCCATTTTGCGCACCGTGTCCTGATAAAGCAGGTTCAGGCTGCTGCCGCCATCCATAAGGACTCGAGTGAGGTGAAATCCGTCAATGATTGGGTCTAGGACTAGTGCGGCGAACCCGCCATGACGGATACTAGTGGGGTGGTCCCTGCGATCGAAGGTGATCGGACAGGAGGACCATGGGTTGAACTTTGGGGTGACTGGCTCCAACGCATACACGTCCCTGAGCTCACGCTTTCGCTCCCTCTTGGGGATGTGGGTTGCGTATATCATGTTCACCGTCCGCACTTGTGGGGGGAACCTCTTCTGTCCTCTGGTATTCGGCTGCCGGGGCTCCTCCTCGTCATCGCTATGCGGCCCCTTATCTTTGTTTTCGGCAATTAACTTGCTGGCCTGCTTGAACACCCAACAATCCCTGTTGGTGTGGTTGGCTGGTTGTCGGGGGTGCCGTGTATTTGACACGAGCGATCGAGTATACGGTCCAAACTGGACGGGCCCGGAGTGCTTCTTTTGAATGGCTTTTTCTGCTGACCGGGTTTAGAGCCTTTGAATCCGGCATTGACCGCCGTATCCTCGGTATTATCGCTGCTAATGCGGCACTTATGTTTGTTACGACGTGACCTGCTATTGCCGTCCTTGGTATCCGAAGTACCATGGTTCTTTGATATGTTATTACTGTGAGCCAGCCAGCTATCTTCTCCCGCACAAAAGCGGGTCATGAGTGTCGTGAGGGCTGCCATAGATTTCGGCTTTTCCTGACCAAGGTGCCGGGCTAGCCACTCTTCGCAGATGTTGTGCTTGAAAGCTGCTAGGGCCTCTGCATCCAGACAGTCGACGATTTGATTTTTCTTTGTTAGGAACCGTGTCCAGAATTGTCTGGCCGATTCCTCTAGCTGCTGAATTATGTGGCTCAAGTCATCGGCATCTGGTGGTCGCACATAAGTGCCCTGAAAGTTGTCGAGGAATGCGGCTTCCAGATCTTCCCAACAGCCAATGGACTCTGCTAGCAAGCTATTGAGCCAATGCCGAGATGGTCCTTTGAGTTTGAGTGGGAGGTATTTAATGGCGTGTAGATCATCACCGCGTGCCATGTGGATATGCAGGAGGAAATCCTCGATCCATACCGCAAGATCTGTTGTGCCATCGTATGATTCTATATTTACGGGTTTAAAACCCTCTGGGATTTGATGATCCATTACTTCGTATATGAAGCATAAGGGGTGTGCGGCGCCTCTGTACTGGGCAATGTTGCGACGCAGCTCCAATGAGTCTTGTCCGCTGTGCTCGGCCCGGTCGGATTTACTTTTACTGTATCCGGCGTGACGATTATCATCTCACGTAGTGGCGCGCCCTCGTGATCTGTAGATCAATCTTGCATGTTTTGCTTTGTCCTCCAATACGTCTCGCAGGTCTGGCATATTTCCCCATGCCTATTTATTTGAATGGCATCGGGGTGCGGGCTGAGATTTTGGCTGGAATGCCTCTCTGTCGCGGCCACGGGGTGGCCGATCAGCCGCGTCATACACTTCTTCCTCCAGTCGGGGTAGCAACCTGCATTTTGGGTTACTCTTGGAGGGGCGTTCGAGTTTATATTCCTCGGCCGCCAGGACTTTAGTCCATCTGTCAGCTAGCAGATCTTGATCAGCTTGAAGCTGCTGCTACTTTTTCTTAAGGCTATTTGCCGTGGCTATAAGCCGGCGCTTGAAGCGCTCTTGTTCGACGGGATCCTCTGGCACGATGAATTCGTCATCGTCGAGGCTTGCCTCGTCTTCGGAGGGAGGCATGTAATTATCATCCTCCTCGTCTTCCGCTCTCTCGGGAGGGCTAGCCTCTCCATCCTCCTGCCCTAAATCGTGCTGGAGGGGATTATTGCCATCTTCGGCACTATCCGGAGTGCTATTATCTCCTGTGCCGGTATCACCACTTTTGCTTTGGCGGGACTTAGAGCGGCGCCGTTGACGTCGGCGCTTGGGTTGCTTCTTGGAGGGGTCATCCTCCGTTGTCTCGTCGCCATTGCCTTCTTTGGGTGTGTCCACCATGTATATACCGTATGATGAGGTGGCTGTCCAGTGCCCTGTGGGCAGTGGTTCCTCTTCGTCTCCCGCATCGTCGTCCATACCGTCGATGTCTTCGAGCCGAAGTCAAGAATGTCGTTTAAGTCGTCGACAGTGGCTACTAAGTGGGTGGTGGGTGGGCGTCGAATTTCTTCGTCGTCCGCATCCCAATCCTGTCGGTCATAGTTCGGCCAGGATCCTCCTGACAAGGAGAGAGACCTTAATGAGTTCAGTATGTCGCCAAAGGGCGAGTGCTGAAAAATATCCGCAGCGGTAAACTCCATGATCAGCGCCCAATCGGATTCGCTAGGAACGGGCGCAGGCGGTTCGGAGTCCGTGGCCGGAGAAGGATCCGGCAGTTTGACAACACAGCTCTCATGCAGGGTAAGGTCGATATTTGGCTCGATCGCCACTGAGGATAAGACCTCCGTGGCGGGGTCCATCCACCCATCCATGGACGGCGCAACTGGCTCCGAATTGAGGGTCGGAACGGCTGCCGGCGCGACCTCCTGAACACTGTCCGATGGTAGAGCTAAATAGTACTCATCATGACCATGTGACGCACAAGGCAGGGGCTCGAATCCATCAAAGATCAAGTCTTCGCGGATATCGGCCGTGTAGTTTAAGCTTCCAAACCTGACCTGGTGGCCAGGGGCGTAACTTTCGATCTGCTCCAGATGGCCGAGCGAGTTGGCCCGCAGTGCGAAGCCGCCAAACACAAAGATCTATCCGGGGAGAAAAGTCTCACCCTGGACTGCATCGCTATCGATGATCGTAGGAGCCATCAAGCCTAACGACGACGACACAGAGGAACTCTCAATGAAAGCACCAATGTCGGTGTCAAAACCGGCGGATCTCGGGTAGGGGGTCCCGAACTGTGCGTCTAAGGCGGATGGTAACAGGAGGTAGGGGACACGATGTTTTACCCAGGTTCGGGCCCTCTTGATGGAGGTAAAACCCTACGTCCTGCTTGATTTATGGGTATTACAAGAGTTGATCTACCACGAGATCGGAGAGGCTAAACCCTAGAAGCTAGCCTATGGTATGATTGTATGTTGTCCTACGGACTAAAACCCTCCAGTTTATATAGACACCGGAAAGGGCTAGGGTTACCCAAGGTCGGTTACAAAGGAGGAGATATACATATCCGTATTGCCTAGCTTGACTTCCACGCCAAGTAGAGTCCCATCCGGACACGAGACGAAGTCTTCAATCTTGTATCTTCATAGTCTATCAGTCCGGCCAAAGGATATAGTCCGGCTGTCCGGAGACCCCCTAATCCAGGACTCACTCACTCTCTTTTTCAGATGACCATCGTGCTACACCCGTCCAGAATACGTCACAACGGAGACACAGGCACAGACGTGCAGCAGGGACCCATTCGAAGGATTCTTTTTAGATTAAGACCCTGCGTAAACCTTTTTTACTGTCTCTTGTTGATACACATCCCTCAGATTCTCAGTACAATCGAGAAGGATGCTGACGTATTGGCATGTGGCCACGTCAGAATATTGCATGTACCTGGACACCAGGGGCTTATTACAAAGGGCACTGTTTAGGCCCGGTTTACACCATAAAGACCGAATACCTTAGGGAGTGTTCAGCGTCGCGAGTTTGGCCTTATATGCATCAACTCCGAATCATGTCTTTGGTCAAATGTTGGGTTTTCCCGGCTCCTGTGTTTTGCTGCCTTACGTTCCGCTCTATCGGCTAAGGCGGCACCAGGAGAACTACTGCGATTGTGCCCTGGTTCATCCGGACGAGCACCTCAGTAGAGAAAGCCGAAAACTGACTGTCATGATATAGCGTGAGACTGGTCAACCACTCGATGACCTATCAAAATCTTCTGGATTCCTCCGCCTTAACGAAGGGCCGTTTCCCGGCCAGGCATGTACGCACCCCGAATTCGGATGAGTGCGGAGCCACCAGGGGCTATATAGTAGCCCCACTATCAAACTCCTCTGGCTAAGTGAAAGTGTTAAAGCATTATAGTCCGGTTGCCTAGTTCGCTGCGCTATCACCTCCTTAATGGACCAAGACGTTGGGTCAAGTGTGAACATGCGTCTTCTGCGAACACCCCCGCATTATATGCGTGGGGGCTGAAGCCGACGACTGCAATCTTTCAGGTTATATACATATATACATAAACAGCCGCACAGGAGGCATCATAATACTTTCGGGCAAAAGTATAAATACATCCTTGATAAACTTAATAAAACATTGCTTTTACAATGGGAATACATGTCATTCAAACATAATATTCTTCGAGCACTGGGCCTCTATCGAACGAGCGCCTTCAAGAACTTCTTCAAAATAGTGCTCGGCAGCCACTCGGCCTATGGCCGAACCCTGTGCCGCGACAGTGGTGGCATCCATCTCCGGCCAATATGTTTTCACATGGGCAAGGGCCATCCGCGAGGCTTCTATGCACGCCGACCTATTCATCGCATTAATGCGCGGCACCGCACCAAGGAACTGCTGCACCAAACTAAAATAGTTGTTCGGCTTTGGCCTTTCCGGCCACAGATGATCCACAATAGACCTCATGGCGAGTCCGGACAATCTATTCAGCTCGGCCCATTCGGCAAGCCGATCAGTCAATGGAAGCGGACGCTCTGGAACATTAAATTGTGACCAGAATAGCTTGTCCACTTCACGATCTGTTTGATCTCGGGAGTATTCGGCCGCATCGACAGCACTCGCCGCCAAGTCCAGATATGCGTCCGCCGAACTCCACAGCCGGTCCAGAGGGGCATACTGAGGATCTCCAAACTTCCTCTGCAGCATGAAGGGTTTCCCAGCCGCGATATCCCTGGCTTGACGCAGCTCCTCCTTCTTCGCTCTCATCGCAGAGCGGGTGTCTTTGGTCGCCATCGTGGCCTTTTCCAGGTCCGTCGCCTTCGCCCGGTTTTCCTCTTCAAGAAGCTGGCAACAGTCGGAAGTGTCTTTTAACTTTATAGCCATCTTGGCCATTTTCTCTTTGCTCTCGCAATGCGCGGCCTTTTCGGCTCTTAACTCTTCGGCCGCCTTTAAAGCGGCCGCATTACTACTCCTTGCTTGCTCCTTGCCTCGGGCAAGCTCCGCCCGAAGGGTCTCCATGGTGGCAGTTCCATCTGCAGTCACAACATATTAAAGATAATGGCATCATGCTGCTCTTATTATGTGACGATCAACAGAAAAATCACTCACCCTGTGCCTCGTCAAGCCGCTTGTTGACAAGCACAATGTAGGCATCTACCGCATCCAGTTGCCGCTTTAGTCCGGCAAACCCATCAGTCTGGCTAACCACCGGAGCTTCAACCACCTGCACATAAAGGAGGTCTGGTTATTACCTGGGACTACGGTCCTCTGTTTGCCGCCGTTCTCGACGACAACCAGAGTCTCAGGGGCTACTATCCGCACGGGGCACACCTAAATATGTGCGGTACTGTCAAAAATGTATATCATTTCACGTACCTCAAAACCCGTCAGTAGACTCATAAAGGCTTCATGCAACCCGCTTTCGGCAGATGAAATCCTTTCGATCGCCGTACCCATCAACGTACGGTGCTCTTCTGAGATCGTCGCTCGCTCTAGCAGATCCTTCAGTACGTCCGACCGCATACCAGATGGTGCCGGACTCTTTTGATTGCTCTCTTCAAGAGCCGGATACTGGGACTTCAGGTGGCCATAGGATTACCTTCTGGCCTTGCCGGATCAGGAGAAACCCTCCGTGACGACACTTCGAGGTCGCCCGCTTCTTGAGCTGGGGAGTCCGGGGGAGGCGTTTCGCTCTCCATCATCTCCGGAAGAAGATCCCCTGAAGACGAGCTCTGCTGAGAAGGGCTAAGATCCGAACTGCAAGATAAATGCTTCGGTTATTTTCCTCAGAAGTAAGGTAGGATATCTTCACTATTAAGTACTTTTTGATTACTTACAACTCATTAGAGGGCTGATCCCCGCGCGGGCATTATGCGGCAAGAGCACCCTCCGAGGCAGGACCCTCTGGTGGAGATTACTTCTCCCGTTTGGAAACCTTGGTTTCTGGATCTTCAGAGGTAGTCCTCTTCCTTCCCCGGGGTGAGAGAATGTTAGATTCTTCCCCTGGGTTATCCTCCCTCATGGAGGCGCTCATTCCCTCGGTTAGAATAGGTAGCGGTGGAGTCCCGCTTCCACCCTCTTTATTCCCCCCTTCATCTTCCTTTGAGGGCACCAGGCAAGGTGCTGGCTCGAGCATCTTTTCCAGCACCGGATTGCCCAAGCCTTTAGGAAGGGGGGCCGAACACAGAATCATCTTCGCCTTTGTTATCCAGTCCTGGTCAAAGAGCGATTCTTCAGAATGATGTCATGATAAATAAAAAGGACAGTGTGTTCGGCCATGGGATTATTTACTTGGGCCGTGGTGTGGTTGCTGCTCAGGCCCACGTCCTCGGTAGTGTCCGGACACTCTATTTGAGGTCCGAAGAACGATTTGTACATCTCCTCGTGCGTCAGGCCAAGGAAATTCTGAATAGTGCATGGTCCTTCCAGGTTGAATTCCCACATGCGGAGGGGCCAACGTTTGCAAGGCTGGACTCGACGAACCAGCATGACTTGCATTACCATAACCATACTGAAATCTCCCTCGAAGAGATCTCGGATGCGGCTCTGCAGTATGGGCACGTCCTTGGCTGGACCCCAGCTCAGCCCCCTGCTGATCCATGACATCAGTTGTGGTGGAGGGCCCGAGCGAAAGGTGGGGGCGGCTACCCACTTGGCACTTCGGGGAGATGTGACGTGGAACCACTCCCGTTGCCATAATCCGGACACCTATGGAAAGGAGCCCTTCGGCCATGGAGCGCGAGCAATTTTGCTTATTAGAGCACCTCCGCACGCTGCATACTGCCCCTCGACCATCTTCGGCTTCACATCAAAGGTCTTGAGCCACATGCCGAAGTGAGGGGTAATGCGGAGGAAGGCCTCACAAACAACAATAAATGATGAGATGTGAAGGAGGGAATCCGGGGCTAGGTCATGAAAATCCAGCCCGTAATAGAACATAAGACCCCTAACAAAGGGATCCAGAGCGAGGCCTAGTCCTCGGAGGAAGTGGGAGACGAACACAACGCTCTTGTTGGGTTCGGGAGTAGGGATGACTTGCCCTCGGGCGGGCAGCCTATGCGAGATTTCGGCTGTCAGGTATCTGGCCTCCCTCAACTTCTTCATATCCTCCTCCGTGACGGAGGAAGGCATCCACCGGCCTTGAAGGCTGGATCCGGACATGATTGAAGGTCCGAAGCACCTGACCTGGGCTTTGGGTGTTAGAACTCGAGGCGGGGGAAGGATTCGATTGAGCACGCGAGGGAAAAAAGTAAAAGTCTTGTCCCTTTATAAAGAGGGTGAATATCAAGCGTCCTCCTCGTGGCCATTTGGGACTTGCCTAAAATCTAGGAGTCCTAGGCACGGTTGGGTTACCCACGTCCGTATTAATGAGAATCCCGTAATAAGGGGAACACGATCTCTGCTTTGACAAGACGTGTCAAGAAACCGCCTCGCGTTATGTGCGGGGCTGGTTAAGGAAAAACGGTTCGAATAATTACTGGGCTATGGCATGATGTCATGCTGCCAAAAGCCCAAAACGTGTCAGCAGATTGGATTTGTGGAAATATTATTCTCTCTACGGTGGTATGTGGAACTTATTTTGATGGGTCGGACACTATCTTGGTATTCAAACTCTTCTGTGGTGTATTCGGAGGAGGAACCCGCCTTGCAATGCCGAAGACAACACTGCATGCCGGACTCATCGTCATTGAAGCCTGGTTCAGGGGCTACTGAGGGAGTCTTGGATTAGGGGGTCTCCGGACAGCCGAACTATATCCTTTGGCCGGACTGATGGACTATGAAGACACAAGGTTGAAGACTTCGTCCCGTGTCCGGATGGGACTCTACTTGGCGTGGAAGGCAAGCTAGGCAATACAGATATGCATATCTCCTCCTTTGTAACTGACCTTGTGTAACCCTAGACCTCTCCAGTGTCTATATAAACCGAAGGGTTTTAGTCCGTAGGACAACATACAATCATACCATAGGCTAGCTTCTAGGGTTTAGCCTCTCCGATCTCGTGGTAGATCGACTCTTGTACTACTCATATTATCAAGAATAATCAAGCAGGACGTAGGGTTTTACCTCCATCAAGAGGGCCCAAACCTGGGTAAAACATCGTGTCCCCTGCCTCCTGTTACCATCTGCCTTAGACGCACAGTTCGGGACCGCCTACCCAAGATCCGCCGGTTTTGACACCGACAAGTCCACTATACCTACCTATATACGGTATCTACCTGCCGTTCCAAGTAAATTTGTATGTGCCAAACTCTAAACCTTCAAATAAATATCCTGTTTTGTATGCTCGAATAGCTCATGTATCAACTAGGGCTGCCTGTATCTTCCATGTTAGGCGGGTTATTCTCAAGAGGAGTGGACTCCGCTCCTCACTCACGAGATAAATGGCTGGTCACCGGGATGCCCAGTCCCATGCTTTATGCAAACTAAATCAAAATAATTGCAAACAAAACTCCCCCTGGGACTCTTGTTAGTTGGAGGTACTCGTTGTTTCGAGCAAGCCATGGACTGATGCTTGTTGGTGGAAGGGGGAGTATAAACTTTACCATTCTGTTTGGGAACCGCCTATAATGTGTGTAGCATGGAGATATTGCCATCTCTTGGTTGTTATGTTGACAATGAAAGTATACCGCTCAAAATATTATTCACCTCTGTTTCAAAACCGAGCTCTGGCACCTCTACAAATCCCTGCTTCCCTCTGCGAAGGGCCTATCTATTTACTTTTATGTTGAGTAATCATCCTCTTATTAAAAAGCACCAGTTGGAGAGCACCGCTGTCATTTGCATTCATTACTATTAGTTTACATTCAGTATGACTTGACTGGATCTCTTTTACCATGAATGACAATGTCTAGTTGGTCCTTTAGTCTTTAAAGGTGCTCTGCATTTATGTTTTGCGGTCTCAGAAAGGGCTAGCGAGATACCATCTTGTTATATCATATTATGATTGTTTTGAGAAAGTGTTGTCATCCGAGATTTATTATTATGGCTCGCTAGTTGATTATGCTATTGATATGAGTAAACTTGAGATCTATGCGTTATTGTGAATGTGGTTAGTTATAATCTTTGCTGAAAACTTGAATGCTGGCTTTACATATTTACAACAACAAGAGCAAACAGAGTTTGTAAAAGTTTTTCTTTATCACTTTCAGTTTGTCAACTGAATTGCTTGAGGACAAGCAAATGTTTAAGCTTGGGGGAGTTGATACGTCTCCAACGTATCTACTTTTCCAAACACTTTTGCCCTTGTTTTGGACTCTAACTTGCATGATTTGAATGGAACTAACCCAGACTGACGCTGTTTTCAGCAGAAATACCATGGTGTTATTTATGTGCAGGAGCAAACGTTCTCGGAATGACCTGAAACTTCACGGAGCAACTTTTCAGAAAACATGAAAAATACCTGCAAAAGATGAAGGCCAGGGGGCCCACCACCTGCCCACGAGGGTGGGGGGTGCGCCCCCTACCTCATGGGCCCCCTGTTGCCTCGCTGACACCAACTCCATATATTGTGTTTCTGGGAGAAAAAAATCAAAGAGAAGAAATCATCACGTTTTACGATACAGAGCCGCCACCAAGCCCTAAAACCTCTCAGGAGGGCTGGTCTGGAGTCCGTTCGGGGCTCCGGAGAGGGGAATCCGTCGCCATCGTCATCATCAACCATCCTCCGTCACTAATTTCATGATGCTCACCGCTGTGCTTGAGTAATTTCATCGTAGGCTTGCTGGACGGTGATGGGTTGGATGAGATCTATCATGTAATCGAGTTAGTTTTGTTAGGGTTTGATCCCTAGTATCCACTATGTTCTGAAATTGATATGACTTTGCTATGCTTAATGCTTGTCACTAGGGCCCGAGTGCCATGATTTCAGATCTGAACCTATTATGTTTTCATCAATATATGAGTGTTCTTGATCCTATCTTGCAAGTCTATAGTTACCTATTAAGTGTTATGATCCGTTAACCCCGAAGTGACAAGAATCGGGATACTTACCGGTGATGACCGTAGTTTGAGGAGTTCATGTATTCACTATGTGTTAATGCTTTGTTCCGGTTCTCTATTAAAAGGAGGCCTTAATATCCCTTAGTTTCCGTAAGGACCCCGCTGCCATGGGAGGGTAGGACAAAAGATGTCATGCAAGTTCTTTTCCATAAGCACGTATGACTATGTTCGGAATACATGCCTACATTATATCAATGAACTGGAGCTAGTTCTGTGTCAGCCTAGGTTATGACTGTTACATGATGAACCGCATCTGGCATAATTCTCCATCACTGATCCATTGTGTCGGTGTCAAAACCGGCGGATCTCGGGTAGGGGGTCCCGAGCTGTGCGTCTAGGCCGGATGGTAACAGGAGGCAGGGGACACAATGTTTTACCCAGGTTCAGGCCCTCTTGATGGAGGTAAAACCCTACGTCCTGCTTGATTAATATTGATGATATGGGTAGTACAAGAGTATATCTACCACGAGATCAGAGAGGCTAAACCCTAGAAGCTAGCCTATGGTATGATTGTTGTTCCTCCTATGGACTAAAACGACGGCCAGTGAATTGTAATACGACTCACTATAGGGCGAATTCGAGCTCGGTACCCGGGGATCCTCTAGAGTCGACCTGCAGGCATGCAAGCTTGCCTTCCACGCCAAGGAAAGTCCCATCAGGACACGGGATGAAGTCTTCAATCTTGTATCTTCATAGTCCAAGAGTCTGGCCAAAGGTTATAGTCCGGCTATCCAGACACCCCCTAATCCAGGACTCCCTCAGTAGCCCCTGAATCAGGCTTCAATGACGATGAGTCTGGCGTGCAGATTATCTTCGACATTGCAAGGCGGGTTCCTCCTCCGAATACTTCATAGAAGATTTTGAACATGAGGATAGTGTCCGACTCTGCAAAATAAGTTCCACATACTGCCATAGAGAGAATAATATTTACACAAATCTAATCTGTTGACGTGTTCCGTAGCGTGTAATCACGCCACAGCCAAGCCTTTATTTGAATCGTTTTTACTGTCCCACCTCAGTGTGTTTTGCGAGGCGGTTTCCTTGGCACGTCTTGCCGAAGCAGAGATCGTGTCCCCTTATCCCGGGATTCTCATCAATACGAGCGTGGGTAACCCAGCCGTGCCATTGATTACGGCGCTTGGGAGATAAGCGAGTTCTACCAGGCTGGTGGGGACGCATAGTTTCGTCTGCCCATATAAGGGGATAAGGATCCGCCTTTCCATCCACGCCTTCTTCCTCCTTTGCTCATCCATTTTCGCGCACTCAAGCTCCAACGCCCAAGTCCGCATTCCCCACCTCAACCTTCTCCAGCCATGTCCGGAGCGGGAGGCAAGTGGATGGTCTCCTCCATTATGGAGGGACACATCAAGAAGCTGAGGAAAGCCGGATACTTGTCTGACGACATCGCACACCGGCTCCCAGACGAGGGGCAGCTCATCCCCACCCCCAGGCCCCATGAGAGGGTGGTGTTCCTCACCCATTTCCTCCGTGGACTAGGCTTCCCTCTCCACCCGTTTGTCCGGGGACTCATGTTCTACTACGGCCTGGACTTCCACGATCTGGCCCCGAACTTCATCCTCAACATCTCGGCGTTCATCGTCGTGTGCGAGGCCTTCCTCTGCATCCAGCCCCACTTCGGCCTATGGCTGAAGACCTTCAATGTCAAGCCGAAGGTAGTGGGCGGCCGCCAGGTGGAGTGAGGAGGCGCCATGGTGGGCAAGATGCCCAACGTCCTATGGCTCGAGGGCTCCTTCGTGGAGACCATAGAGGGGTGGCAATCGGGGTGGTTCTACATCACCGAGCCGCGTGACCCTGAATGGGTCGCAGCCCCCGAGTTCCGATCCGGAATCCCTACGCGGCTCACCTCCTGGAAAGAGAAGGGCCTGCCGTGGGGTAAAAAAGGAGAGCTGACCGGACTCCAAACATGCGTCCAAAACATGGTGAGCAAGAAGCTCAAACTTGTTAACGTAGTCCAGGTCATGCTCATCCGCCGGATCCTCCTGTGCCAACAACGGGATTTCAGCTTGTGGGAGTTCAACCCGGCCCAGCATCGAACTCTGAGCAGGCTCTTCGACACAACGTACGAAGATGCTTGGAAGGTGCTATTCAAGGGCGCCAAGGCTCCCGCATCCGCTACCGAGGATCGCGGATTCAGAGCGCAGTGTCAAGCCAACGCGGTAAGCTGTTTTTACCTCTTATAGGATATTTGTCTTTCATAGTTTGACTCTATGCGGGATCTAAGCCCCCATGCCTTTGACAGGACTGGCAGAGGACGGCCGAACAGATCAACTGTCCGGCTCCTTTACCCGAAGATCCAGTGGACGCCCGCTTGGCGGAGCTGCTGGTTCCGGCACCTTACGTGGTGCCGGAGAAGAAGGCCAAGAAGAAGGCCACGGGAACCCGGAAGGGTTCCCGGCGCCCGGTGGAGTCGAACTCATCGTCCGATGACTCCGAGGCGCACTCCTCCCATGAAGACGAGGAGGAGGAAAGAGAGGTTTCTTCCCCAGCAGGGGCAGAAAAGAAAAGGAAGGCCGCCCCAACTGGGGAGGCCGGAGGGTCCAAGAAAGGGAGGACCCTCCCTACGGACTACTCCACCAACACCGACGACGGTGAAGAGGAGTGGCCGCTCAGGGCCAAGTCCCTGGCAAAATCATAAGTATTCGGATACCTAAGTGACTCATGGTGTTCCTGTATTGCACAACTTCTCCTGACGCCGAATATAATTATGCAGTCCGCCCAAAGCCCGGCTCGACGTGTCGTCGAGCGGCTCCCTGGATTCGTCGGACGTGAATAGTTTTTCACTTCCGACCGCTACCTCCCCCCGCCCTACGGACGACGCTGAGGTGCTGTCCCAAGAGGTTCCAAGCCAGGAGGAGGTGGTCCTGGAGGCGCCGCAAGGCGACCTCCCGGACTCCAGGCGCAAAGGCGAAAAAAACCCCAAGGGCTCCAAGTCCGGCCCTGGGCCGAACACCGCACCGGAACCTTCAATGGTTCCGGAGTCCGGCAGGCGGCCCTGTAGTAAGAAGGGCAAGCCTACGACGCCAGTGACCTGCATCCAACCGGAGGCACCGGATAATTTGCTGGAGGTGCTTAACGGCACCTCCATCGACGTGGAGCACCGCACTATTATGAGTGCGGTGATCTAGAAGGTTCAGTCCGCCAAAAGCGGGCTGACTGAAGCCTGTGCCAGCCTGCTAATAGGCTTTGAGGTATGTGAAAAATATGTGAAAATATTACCACATAGACTGTAGCCCCTGATGCTCTGTTTGGCGTTCGGAAAGAAAAGCCGAATAGAGGATCTAACAACATTCGCAGGAGTCTAACATAATTAAGTCAATATGCGTATGCAGGCTTCGCTGCTGGCCTCTGCCGCACTGACTGCGGAGGTGGATGCGCTGAAGCAGAGCCTCGAGCAGTCCGAGCAAGAGCTCGGCCTTGCTAAAAAGGAGCTCGAGGAAAAAGAAGGTAAGTAATACCTTGTGGAGTATATGTAAAAAGATGCAGTTGCAAAAGATGGCAGGATTGCTATTGGTGTCCTAGGGGCCACAACTGAGGTGGCGACCCTTAAGCAAGCGCTTTCCAAGGCCGAAAAGAAGGCGGCGATGGAGCGCACCGAGCGGGAGAAACATGAGGCGCGGGTTGGCGAGGTGCAGCAAGGGCTCTAGGCTCTTATGAAAAAACATGAGAGTTTGGAGCTTGACTCAAAGACGCGAGAGTCCGAGCTCGCGGCGGCCCTTAAAAGCGCCAAGTCTGCCAAGGCCGAAGCCCAGAAAGCCCTCCAGGAAGTTGAGGCGATGCAGAAGATAGCGGCGGGTAAGGCATTCTTTATGCAAAGCAAGCACGTGAAAGTGAATTACTTGTTACTTACCCGAATCCAGAGCTCTCCAGGAGCATTTGCAGATTTGCCCCGTAGCGTGTCAGATGCCACCGCCTTCTACCGGGCCGAGGAGGGCAGCTCGACGGAGAAGGTGTTCTAGTCTCAGTATGCTGAGGCCGGACACTCGGTGCCCTTGAGCGACTAGCTGAAGCAACTGGTCGAGCTCCATAAGGTGGCCGAACAGGCCATGAAGGGCCTTATAGTTCAGCTGTGGCCTGGAGATGCCCTGCCTGGGAGCTACTTCGGGCTGGTGAGGCGGCTGGTGGATGCCTGTCCGTGGCTTGAAGTCGTCAAGCGCTCCGTCTGCATCAAAGGTGCCCGTAGGGCGCTTGCCCGTGCTAAAGTGCACTGGGGCAAGATGGATGCGGAGAAGCTTGTGAAGGACGGGCCACCGCAGGGCAAGGAGCATCGCCACCCCGAGATGTGTTATGAGGGCGTCCTAAAGGGCGCCCGCCTTGTGGCGGACGAATGTTCCAAAGATGTAATATTTGAGTGAACTTGTTCGTTTTATCCTGTGCGCTGAAAACTTGTTCATATGCGCTATGCAACGCTTGTTTTAATTTAAAATATTACCTTCTATGCGGCCGTTTATCGAGTCTGAGAGATGGCGAGTCGTCGGCTTCTGCCCCCATGCCACGAGTGCTGGGGTGTTCGGGATAAACCTGAGCACTCTTTTTCCCATTCTTGGGGTCCTTCGAGGGAGGTGCTCAGCACAACGAACAAGGCAATCGGACTATAACGCGTTATCACTCTCACTTAGCCAGAGAATTCTATAATTTTAAATTTCGGCAAAGCCCCTAGTGTTCGGAAGACCGAGTTCGGGGCGCTATACACGCCTAGGCCGGACAAAGCCGACTCCTCGCTCTAAGCGGCATAAGTCTTTAGGGACTCGAAACCTCCCGAACAGCGACCAGCTCTCGCCCTATCATGACAGTCAGTTTTAGCTTTCTCTACTGAGGTGCTTAGCCCAGCTCAACCGGGGCACAATCACAGTAGTTCTCCCAGCGCTACCTTAGCCGATATAGCGGAACGTAAGGTACCAAAACATGGGAGCCGGGCAAACCCAACTATTGACCAAAGACATGATTCTGAGCTGATGCATATAATGCTATAAGTTCGAAGGGCCGCACTTTGTGAAAGTGTTCGGACTTCTCACGCCGTATTATGGGGTGCTTGAGCCCCTGGCGTATGGACCGTACCAAAGTGTATGGGTGCTAAATGTCATAACTGAACATATGTATTGAAAAAGAAATGAATAGAGAATGCAATAATAAGCTGAAGCTAAGCATTGTTTATTTTAAAAGGCTGCTGTGAAAGCAGAATGATACAAATAGTGCGATAAGCAAGAGATGGGACTATTTGACATGTCCCTCTCCAGGGGCGAGCTGCGAGACGATATGTAAGACAGGTATTTTGCTCGTTATAGAGACCACCTGGGAATTCGATGTAGCTTTCTGCCTCCTTGGTTGTTGCATCGTGTGTTCGGCGGTTGTACTGCCGGACAAGCCTTCCGAAGAGTGGAGTCCTGAAAGTAGGAAATAATGACAAAATCAGGAGCCCCTAGTGCGGTTGAGCCGCATTTTTGGGCGTGCCGTGGTCGTGCCCCTCCCCCTATGTCCATGGTATTTTCAAAGCGTAGTTATGTACGCGTAGTACTGATTTCGCAGTTTCGCAAGGGCTGGGGTTGGGGCCGTATTGCTATGCTTGCTCGGAACGTGCCAGGCGGTCTTGTTGTAGGTTACTCCGGGTGCGCTTGACGGTGTCCGGACGTTTAATAGCCGGACTGGAGAATTGCCTTGAGAGGCTGCTTTGTACTTCTGCTGCGAGGGCCGCCGTGTGCTCCTCCGTTCGGAGAGAGCGTTCGGTGTTTCCATTGACCGTAATGACTCCTCGAGGGCCTGGCATCTTGAGCTTGAGATATGCGTAGTGCGGCACCGCATTGAACTTTGCAAATGTGGTTCATTCGAGCAGTGCGTGATAGCCACTGCGGAACGGGACTATGTCGAAGATTAACTCCTCGCTTCGGAAATTATCCGGGGATCCGAAGACCACTTCAAGTGTAACTGAGCCTGTACAGTTGGCCTCTACACCTGGTATGATGCCTTTAAAGGTCATTTTTGTGGGTTTAATCCTTGAGGGATCTATGCCCATTTTCCGCACTGTATCCTGATAAAGTAGGTTCAGGCTACTGCTGCCGTCCATAAGGACTCTAGTGAGGTGAAATCCGTCAATGATTGGGTCTAGAACCAATGCGGCGAATCCGCCATGGCGGATGCTAGTGGGGTGGTCCCTTCGATCAAAAGTGATCGGCCAGGAGGACCATGGGTTGAACTTTGGGGCGACTGGCTCCAACGCGTATACGTCCCTGAGTGCACGCTTCCGCTCCCTTTTGGGGATGTGGGTTGCGTATATCATGTTCACCATCTGCACTTGTGGGGGGAAGCCCTTCTGTCCACTATTGTTCGACGGCCGGGGCTCTTCGTCCTTGTCACTGTGCAGCCCCTTGTCTCTGTTTTCGGCATTTAACTTGCCGGCCTGCTTGAACACCCAACAATCCCTGTTGGTGTGATTGGCTGGTTTTTCGGGGGTGCCATGTATCTGGCACGGGCGATCGAGTATACGGTCCAAACTGGACGGGCCCGGAGGGTTCCTCTTAAATGGCTTTTTCCGCTGACCGGGCTTAGAGCCTCTGAATCCGGCATTAACTGCCGTATCTGCAGCGTTGTCGCTGTTAATGCGGCGCTTGTGCTTGTTGCGACGCGACCTGCCATTGCTGTCCTTGGTATCCGAATTACCAGGGCTCTTAGTCATGTTATTGCTACGAGCCAGCCAGCTGTCCTCTCCCGCGCAAAAGCGGGTCATGAGTGTCCTGAGGGCTGCCATAGATTTCGGCTTTTCCTGTCCAAGGTGCCGGGCAAGCCACTCGTCACGGATGTTATGCTTGAAGGCTGCTAGGGCCTCTGTGTCCGGACAGTTGACGATTTGATTTTTCTTGGTTAGGAACCGTGTCCAGAATTGTCTGGCAGATTCTTCTGGCTGCTGAATTATGTGGCTCAGGTCATCGGCGTCTGGTGGTCGCACATAAGTGCCCTAGAAATTGTCGAGGAATGCGACTTCTAGGTCCTCCCAACAACCAATTGATTCTGCTGGCAGGCTGTTAAGCCAATGCCGAGCTGGTCCTTTAAGCTTGAGTGGGAGGTATTTGATGGCGTGTAGATCATCGCCACGGGCCATGTGGATATGAAGGAGATAGTCCTCGATCCATATCGCAGGATCTGTTGTGCCATCGTATGATTCAATGTTTATGGGTTTGAAACCCTCTGTGATTTGATGATCCATTACTTCATATGTGAAGCATAGTGGGTGTGCGGCGCCTCTATACTGGGCTATATCACGACGTAGCTCAAATGAGCTCTGTTTGCTGTGTTCGGCCCGGCCGGATTTACTGTATCCGGCGTGAAGGTTATTGTCTCGTGTCGTGGGGCGCCCGCGCGATCCGTAGATCGATCTTGTTTGCCATGCCCTGTCTTCCAACATATCCCGCAGGTCTAGCGCATTTCCCAGTGCCTTGGTATTTTTTGAGCGATGCCGGGGTGCAGCTTGAGTGGAGGGCCGGGAGGACTCTCTGTCACGGCCGCGAGGTGGCCGGTCAGCCGCATCATGCGCTGGTGATGTAGGTTTAAGTGCTTCCTCCTCTACACGGGGTAGCAACCTGCGCTTTGGTTAGCTCTCGGAGGGGCGTTCGAGTTCGTATTCCTCGGCCGCAAGGACTTCCGTCCATCTGTCGGCTAGCAAGTCTTGATCAGCTCTAAGCTATTGCTGTTTTTTCTTAAGGCTACTCGCCGTGGCCATAAGCCTGCGCTTAAAGTGCTCTTGTTCGACGGGATCCTCAGGCATGACAAATTCGTCGTCGCCGAGGCTTGCCTCGTCTTCGGAGGGAGGCATGTAATTATCATCCTCTTCTTCTCTGTCCGCCGCTCTCTCAGGGGGGCTGGCTTCTCCATCCTCCTGTGCTGAATCTTGCTGGAGGGAATTGTCTTCGGCACTGTCCGGGGTGTTATTATCTCCCGTGCCGGCATCACCGTTTTTGCTTAGGCGGGACTTAGAGCGGCGCCGCTGACGCCTGGGTTGCTTCTTGGAGGGGTCATCCCCCGTTGTTCCGTCGCCATTGCCTTCTTTGGGTGTATACACCATATATATGTCATATGACGAGGTAGCTTTCTAGTGCCCTATAGGCGCTGGTTCATGTTCGTCTCCTACATCGTCGTCCATACCGTCGATGTCTTCGGAGTCGAAGTCGAGCATGTCGGTTAAATCATCGACAGTGGCTACGAAGTGGGTGGTGGTGGGCGTCGAATTTCTTCGTCGTCCGCATCCCAATCCTGTTGGCCATAGTCCGGCCAGGGCTCTCCTAACAAAGAGAGAGACCTTAGTGAATTCAGAATGGTGCCGAAGGGCGAGTGCTGAAAGATATCCGCGGCAGTGAATTCCATGATCGTCGCCCAATCGGATTCGATTGGTAGGGGCGCGGAAGGTTCGGAGTCCGGAGAAGAGTCCGGCACCTTGGAGTCACGGGCTTCGCAGAGGATGAGGTTGGTGGTCGGCTCGATCGCTGTTGAGACTGCAGCCCCCAAGGCGGTGTCTAGCCACCCGTCCTCGATCGGAGCAGTTGGCTCCGAGCTAAGGGTCGGAGCTGATGCGGGCGCGGCCTCTAGGGTACTGTTCGGCGGCAGAGCTAGGTCATACCCATCGTGACAGTGCGGCGCGCCCGACTGTGGCTCAATTCCGTCGAAGATCAAGTCTCCGCGGATGTCGGCTGTGTAGTTCAAACTTCCAAATCTAGCCTGATGGCCAGGGGCGTAGCTTTCAATCTGCTCCAGAAGGCCAAGCGAGTTAGCTCGCAGTGCAAAGCTGCCGAACACAAAGATCTGTCCTGGGAGAAAGGTCTCACCCTGGACCGCATCGTTGTTGATGATCGGAGGAGCCATCGGGCCTAAAGGTGACGACACAGAGGAACTCTCAATGAAAGCACCAATGTCGGTGTCAAAACCGGCGGATCTCGGGTAGGGGGTCCCGAACTGTGCGTCTAGGCCGGATGGTAACAGGAGGCAGGGGACACAATGTTTTACCCCAGTTCGGGCCCTCTTGATGGAGGTAAAACCCTACGTCCTGCTTGATTAATGTTGACAATATGGGTAGTATAAGAGTAGATCTACCACGAGATCAGAGAGGCTAAACCCTAGAAGCTAGCCTATGGCATGATTGTTGTTCCTCCTATGGACTAAAACCCTCCGGTTTATATAGACACCGGAGAGGGCTAGGGTTACAAAGAGTCGGTTACA
This sequence comes from Triticum urartu, assembly GCF_003073215.2. Taxonomy (NCBI): domain Eukaryota; kingdom Viridiplantae; phylum Streptophyta; class Magnoliopsida; order Poales; family Poaceae; genus Triticum; species Triticum urartu. Next base: position 53,766,122 of record NC_053026.1, on the reverse strand, counting down.
ATGGGAGGAGATCTACATATCCGTATTGCCAAGCTTGCCTTCCACGCCAAGGAAAGTCCCATCCGGACACGGGACGAAGTCTTCAATCTTGTATCTTCATAGTCCAAGAGTCCGGCCAAAGGTTATAGTCCGGCTATCGGGACACCCCCTAATCCAGGACTCCCTCAGATTGCCTACGAGCTTTCCATATATTGTTCTTCGCTTATTTACTTTCCCGTTGCTATTGCTATCATCACTACAAAATACCAAAAACATTGCTTTTACTACCGTTACCTTTTGTTACCGTTATCACTACTATCATATTACTTTGCTACTAAATACTTTGCTGCAGATATTAAGTTTCCAGGTGTGGTTGAATTGAAAACTCAGCTACTAATACTTGAGAGTATTCTTTGGCTCCCCTTGTGTCGAATCAATAAATTTGGGTTGAATACTTTACCCTCGAAAACTGTTGCGATCCCCTATACATGTGGGTTATTAGGGCGCGCGGTAGTACCGCTTCGGCGGTTATACCGCTCGTGCCTATATGCAACAGGGCCTCGTCTGGTTAATGACGCGCGAGCGGTAGATCCGCGACGTCAAGCGGTAGTACCGCAACCCCTTGCGGTAGTACCGCGTGTCGCAGGCTGAGTGAGTGGGTAACGGCTGGATCTTTCCCCCCACTATATAAAGGGGGTCTTCTTCCCCAAGAAGACCACCTCTTCTCTCCCTAAGCTCCATTGTTGCTCAAAGCTCCATTTTCGCCCGATCTCTCTCCCTAGCCAATCAAACTTGTTGATTTTCTAGGGATTGGTTGAGAAGGCCCCGATCTACACTTCCACCAAGAGAAATTTGATTCCCCCACTAATCCCTTGCGGATCTTGTTACTCTTGGGTGTTTGAGCACCCTAGACGGTTGAGGTCAACACAAAGCCATATTCCATTGTGGTGAAGCTTCATGGTGTCGTTGGGAGCCTCTGATTAAGTTGTGGAGATTTCCCCAACCTTGTTTGTAAAGGTTCGGTCGCCGCCTCCAAGGGCACCAATAATGGAATCACGACATCCCGCATTGTGTGAGGGCGTGAGGAGAATACGGTGGCCCTAGTGGCTTGTTGGGGAGCATTGTGCCTCCACACCACTCCAACGTAGACATACTTCCTCTCAAAGGGAAGGAACTTCGGTAATACATCCTCGTCTCCACCGGCTCCTCTCTTGGTTTTCTCTTACCTTTACTTGCGCAAGCTTATATTGTATTGTATCCCTTGCTTGTTTGTGTGCTAGTTGTTGTTGCATCATATAGGTTTCTCACCTAAGTTGCATATCTAGACAACCTATTTTGATGCTAAGTTTAATTTGGTAAAGAAAAGATAAATTGTTAGTTGCCTATTCACCCCCTCCAGTCAACCATATCGATCCTTTCAATTGGTATCAGAGCCTCATCTCTTTATTAAGGACTTTGCTGTCCGAAGAGTATGGTTGACACCTCAGACGAGGTGGAGGAGCACTCCTGTGCGTGATACGTCTCCAACATATCTATAATTTTTGATTGTTCCATGCTATTATATTATCTGTTTTGGATGTTTTATATGCTTTTGTATGCTATTTTATATGATTTTTGGGGACTAACCTATTGACCTAGAGCCCAGTGCCAGTTTCTGTTTTTTCCTTGTTTTAGAGTTTCGCTGAAAAGGAATACCAAACGGAGTCCAAACGGAATAAAACTTTCGCCATGATTTTTCTTGGACCAGAAGACACCCAGGAGACTTGGAGTACAAGTCAGAGGAGCCTAGAGGCGGCCACAAGGGTGGAGGGCGTGCCCAAGGGTGGGGCGCGCCCCCCGACCTCGTGGGCCCCTCGTAGCTCCCCTGGCCTAATTCTTTCACCTATATATACTCTTATACCCCAAAAACATCCAGGGGAGCCACAAAACCACTTTTCTACTGCCGCAACCTTCTGTACCCATGAGATCCTGATAACCCACAAGCATAGGGGATCGCAACAGTTTTTGAGGGTAGAGTATTCAACCCAAATTTATTGATTTGACACAAGAGGATCCAAAGAATATTCTCAAGTATTAACAGTTCAGTTGTCAATTCAACCGCACCTGAAAGACTTAATATCTGCAGCAAAGTATTTAGTAGCAAAGTAATACGGAAGTAACGGTAACGGTGGCGAAAGTAACAGTAACAGTAGCAGTTTTGTAGTGATTGTAACAGTGGCAACATAAAAGTAACTAAGCAAAGATCAATATGTGAAAAGCTCGTAGGCAATGGATCAGTGATGGATAATTATCTCGGATGCTATTCCACATGCAAAAGTTATAACATAGGGTGACACAGAACTAGCTCCAGTTCATCAATGTAATGTAGGCATGCATTCAGAATATAGTCATACGTGCTTATGGAAAAGAACTTGCATGACATCTTTGGTCCTACCCTCCCGTGGCAGCGGGGTCCTATTGGAAACTAAGGGATATTAAGGCCTCCTTTTTATAGAGTATCGAAACAAAGCATTAACACTTAGTGAATACATGAACTCCTCAAACTATAGTCATCACGGGAGTGGTCCCGATTATTGTCACTTCGGGGTTACCGGATCATAACACATAGTAGGTGACTATTGACTTGCAAAATATGATCAAGAACTCACATATATTCATGAAAACATAAAATGTTCAGATCTGAAATCATGGCACTCGGGCCCTAGTGACAAGCATTAAGCATAGCAAAGTCATAGCAACATCAATCTTAGAACATAATGGATATTAGGGATCAAACCCTAACAAAACCAACTTGATTACATGATAAATCTCATCCAACCAATCACCGTCCAGCAAGCCTACGATGGAATTACTCATGCACGACGGCGAGCATCATGAAATTGGTGATGGAGGAAGGTTGATGATGACGATGGCGATGGATTCCCCTCTCCGGAGCCCCGAATGGACTCCAGGTCAACTCTCCTGAGAGATTAGGGCTTGAAGGCGGCTCCGTATCGTAAAACGCGATGAATCCTTCTCTCTGATTTTTTTCTCCCCGAACGTGAATATATAGAGTTGGAATTGAGGTCGGTGGAGCCTCAGGGGGCCCACAAGACATGGGGCGCACCACCACCCTCGTGGACAGGGTGTGGGCCCCCTCATGATGATTCTTTCGCCAGTATTTTTTATAAATTCCAAATATATTCTCCATGAAGTTTTAGGTCATTCCTAGAACTTTTATTTCTGCACAAAAATAACACCATGGCAATTCTATTGAAAACAGCGTCAGTCTGGGTTAGTTCCATTCAAATCATGCAAGTTAGAGTCCAAAACAAGGTCAAAAGTGTTTGGGAAAGTAGATACAATGGAGACGTATCAACTCCCCCAAGCTTAAACCTTTGCTTGTCCTCAAGCAATTCAGTTGACAAACTGAAAGTGATAAAGAAAAACTTTTACAAACTCTGTTTAATCTTGTTGTTGTAAATATGTAAAGCCAACATTCAAGTTTTCAGCAAAGATTATGAACTAACCATATTCACAATAACATTTAGGTCTCATGTTTACTCATATCAATGGCATAATCAACTAGCGAGCAATAATAGTAAATCTCGGATGACAACACTTTCTCAAAACAATCATAATATGATATAACAAGATGGTATCTCGCTAGCCCTTTCTGAGACCGCTAAACATAAATGCAGAGCACCTTTGAAGCTCAAGGACTGACTAAACATTGTAATTCATGGTAAAAGAGATCCAGTCATACTCAATGTAAACTAATAGTAATGCATGCAAATGACAGCAGTGCTCTCCAACTGATGCTTTTTAATAAGAAGGTGGTGACTCAACATAAAAGTAAATAGATAGGCCCTTCGTAGAGGGAAGCAGGGATTTTTAGAGTTGCCAGAGCTCAATTTTTGAAATAGAGATAAATAATATTTTGAGTGGCATACTTTCATTGTCAACATAACAACCGAGAGATCTCGATATCTTCCATGCTACACACATTATAGGCGGTTCCCAAACAGAATGGTAAAGTTTATACTCCCCCACCACCAACAAACATCAATCCATGGCTTGTCCAAAATAATGGGTGCCTCCAACTAACAACAATCCTGGGGAGTTTTGTTTGCAATTATTTTAATTTAAGCATGGGATTGGGCATCCCGGTTACCAGCCATTTTCTCGTGAATGAGGAGCGGAGTCCACTCCTCGTGAGAATAACCCACCTAGCATGGAACATATAGACATCCCTAGTTGATACATGAGCTATTCGAGCATAGAAAACAGAATTTCATTTGAAGGTTTAGAGTTTGGCACATACAAATTTACTTGGAACGGCAGGTAGATACCGCATATAGGAAGGTATGGTGGACTCATATGGAATAACTTTTGGGGTTTATGGAGGTGGATGCACAAGCAGTATTCCCGCTTAGTACAAGTGAAGGCTAGAAAAAGACTGGGAAGCGACCAGCTAGAGAGCAACAACAGTCATGAACATGCATTAAAATTAATCAACACTGAGTGCAAGCATGAGCAGGATATAATTCAGCATGAACATAAATTTCGTGGAGGCTATGTTGATTTTGTTTCAACTACATGCGTGAACATGTGCCAAGTCAAGCCACTCGAATCGTTCAAAGGAGGATACCACCCTATCATACCACATCACAACCATTTTAATAGCATGTTGGCATGTGATACGTCTCCAACGTATCTATAATTTTTGATTGTTCCATGCTATATTATATTTTGTTTTGGACATTATTGGGCTTTATTATACACTTTTATATTATTTTTTGGACTAACCTATTAACCGGAGGCCCTGCCCAGAATTGCTATTTTTTTGTTGCCTATTTTAGGGTTTCACAGAAAAAGAATATCAAACGGAGTCCAAACGGAATGAAACCTTCAGGAACGTGATTTTCGGAACGAACATGATCCAGAGGACTTGGACCCTTCGTCAAGACATCAAGCAGGAGGCCATGAGGTAGGGGGCGCGCCTACCCCCTGGGTGCGCCCTCCACCCTCGTGGCCCCCCTGTTGCTCCACCGACGTACTCCTTCCTCCTATATATTCCTATGTACCCCGAAACTACCAGATACGGAGCCAAAACCCTAATTCCACCGCCGTAACTTTCTGTATCCACGAGATCCCATCTTGGGGCCTGTTTCGGAGCTCCGCCGGAGGGGGCATCGATCACGGAGGGCTTCTACATCAACACCATAACCCTTCCGATGAAGTGTGAGTAGTTTACCTCAGACCTACGGGTCCATAGTTATTAGCTAGATGGCTTCTTCTCTCTTTTTGGATCTCAATACAAAGTTCTCTCCCTCTCTTGTGGAGATCTATTCGATGTAATCTTCTTTTGCGGTGTGTTTGTTGAGACCGATGAATTGTGGGTTTATGATCAAGTTTATCTATGAACAATATTTGAATCTTCTCTGAATTATTTTATGTATGATTGGTTATCTTTGCAAGTCTCTTCGAATTATCAGTTTGGTTTGGCCTACTAGATTGATCTTTCTTGCAATGGGAGAAGTGCTTAGCTTTGGGTTCAATCTTGCGGTGTCCTTTCCCAGTGACAGTAGGGGCAGCAAGGCACGTATTGTATTGTTGCCATCGAGGATAACAAGATGGGATTTATTTCATATTGCATGAGTTTATCCCTCTACATCATGTCATCTTGCTTAAAGCGTTACTCTGTTCTCTTGAACTTAATACAATAGATGCATGCTAGATAGCGGTCGATGTGTGGAGTAATAGTAGTAGATGCAGGCAGGAGTCGGTCTACTTGTCTCGGACGTGATGCCTATATACATGATCATACCTAGATATTCTCATAACTATGCTCAATTCTATCAATTGCTCAACAGTAATTTGTTTACCCGCCGTGAATACTTATGCTCTCGAGAGAAGCCACTAGTGAAACCTATGGCCCCCGGGTCTATCGTCCATCATATTAATCTTCCAATACTTAGTTATTTTTATTGCCTTTTATTTTACTTTGCATCTTATCATAAAAATACCAAAAATATTATCTTATCATATCTATCAAATCTCACTCTCGTAAGTGACCGTGTAGGGATTGGCAACCCCTTATCGCGTTGGTTGCGAGGATTTATTTGTTTGTGTAGGTACGAGGGACTCGTGCGTGGCCCACCTACTGGATTGATACCTTGGTTCTCAAAAACTGAGGGAAATACTTACGCTACTCTGCTGCATCACCCTTTCCTCTTCAAGGGAAAACCAACGCAAGTGCTCAAGAGGTAGCAAGAAGGATTTCTGGCGCCGTTGCTGGGGAGGTCTACGCAAAAGTCAACATACCAAGTACCCATCACAACCCTTATCTCCCGCATTACATTATGCCATTTGCCTCTCGTTTTCCTCTCCCCCACTTCACCCTTGCCGTTTTATTCACCCTCTCTCTCTATCCTCCCACTCTTTCTCTATTTGCCTCTTTTTGCCCATTTCTTGTTTGCTCATGTGTCGGATTGCTTGCTTGTCGTTATGGCTAGTCTCTTATCTTCCCCTTTGTCTCCTGAGTTTGAGGTTCTTCACTTCAAACAAAGACAAGGAGAAAACTTAAAAGATGCTTGGTTTGGAATGATGGGGTTTTATCGTAATTGCACCCTAGAGGTGAATTTTAGAATTCTGCTTCGCTACTTTTATGTTGGATTAAATTTATCTCATAGACAACTCTTGGATTGCGTTGCCAAAGGCAATTTTATTGAAATTGATCCCAGTATTGCTCATGAAATTATAGAGGGTATAGTGGGAACACTACCCCAACAAAAGGGGCATCATCATACCCAAGAATAAACGCAAATTTTCGAGAAAATTTGTGAAGTAACCAAGATCTTACAAAAATCTCTTGAACCTCTTAAGAGTGTTAGCGGGAATCTCCACCGCATGAATATGTTGATTACCCTTTGCAATAAGCGTTTGGATTCTTTAGATCTCAAAATTTCCGAATATGAGGGTAAACGTAAGGAACCTCCTGGATTCAAGCATAAGTCCGTAAAAAAAATTTAAAAACCCAAGATGATATTACTTAGATCTATCCTTGCTTTTTATGCCTAGCTAGGGGTGTTAAACGATAGCGCTTGTTGGGAGGCAACCCAATTTTATTTTTATTCCTTGCTTTTTGCTCCTGTTTAGTAATAAATAATTTATCTAGCGTCTGTTTTGGTTGTGTTTTTTGTGTTTAATTAGTGTTTGTGCCAAGTAGAACCGTTGGGAAGACTTGGGGAAACTCTTGTTAATCTTGCTGTAAAAAACAGAAACTTTAGCGCTCACGAGAACTGCTGAAATTTTTATTTGGAAAGTGATATTTAGTTAATTCTTTTTGCAGATGATTAATAGATAAATTACTCACGTCCAGCAATTTATTTTAGAATTTTTGGTGTTCCAGATTTTGCGTTGGCTACAGATTACTACTGACTGTTCTGTTTTTGACAGGTTCTGTTTTTCGTGTGTTGTTTGCTTATTTTGATGAATCTATGGCTAGTAAAATAGTTTATAAACCATAGAGAAGTTGGAATACAGTAGGTTTAACACCAATATAAATAAATAATGAGTTCATTACTGTACCTTGAAGTGGTGTTTTGTTTTCTTTTGCTAACGGAGCTCACGAGATTTTCTATTTTAAGTTTTGTGTTGTGATGTTTTCAAGTTTTGGGTAAAGATTTGATGGATTATGGAACAAGGAGTGGCAAGAGCCTATGCTTTCGGATGCCCATGGCACCCCCAAGATAATCTAAGGACACCTAAAAGCCAAAGCTTGGGGATTCCCCGGAAGGCATCCCCTCTTTCGTCTACTTCTATCGGTAACTTTACTTGGAGCTATATTTTTATTTACCACATGATATGTGTTTTGCTTGGAGCATCTTGTATTATTTGAGTCTTTATTTGTTAGGTTTCCACAATCATCCTTTATGCACACACCTTTTTGATAGGGACACACATGATTCGGAAATTATTAGAATACTCTATGTGCTTCACTTATATCTTTTGAGTTATATAGTTTTTGCTCTAGTGCTTCACTTATATCTTTTAGAGCACGGTGGTAGATTTGTTTTATAGAAACCATTGTTCTCTCATGCTTCACTTAGATTATTTTGAGAGTCCTACAAAACAGCATGGTAATTTGCTTTAATTATTTGAGGCATTCAAGATTAAATAAATAAAATTTCCTTATGAGTGTGTTGAATACTATGAGAAGTTTGAAACTTGATAATTGTTTTGAGATATGGAGATGGTGATATTAGAGTCATGCTAGTTGAGTAGTTGTGAATTTGAGAAATGCTTGTGTTTAAGTTTGTGATTCCCGTAGCATGCACATATGGTGAACCGTTATGTTTAGAAGTCGGAGCATGATGTATTTATTGATTGTCATCCTTATGAGTGGCGGTCGGGGACGAGCGATGGTCTTTTCCTACCAATCTATCCCCCTAGGAGCATGCGCGTAGTACTTTGCTTTGATAACTAATAGATTTTTGCAATAAGTATGTGAGTTCTTTATGACTAATGTTGAGTCCATGGATTATACGCACTCTCACCCTTCCACCATTGCTAGCCTCTCTAATACCGCGCACCTTTCGCCGGTATCATACACCCACCATATACCTTCCTCAAAACAGCCACCATACCTACCTATCATGACATTTCCGTAGTCATTCCGAGATATATTGCCATGCAACTTTCCACCGTTCCGTTTATCATGACACGCTCCATCATTGTCATATTGCTTTGCATGATCATGTAGTTGACATCTTAGTTGTGGCAAACCCACCATTCATAATTCTTTCATATAAGTCACTCATGCATCATTGCTATCCCGGTACACCGCCGGAGGCATTCATATAGAGTCATACTTGTTGGGAAACATAGTAATTTCAAAAAAATTCATACGCACACGCAAGATCATGGTGATGCATAGCAACGAGAGGGGAGAGTGTTGTCTACGTACCCTCGTAGACCGGAAGCGGAAGCGTTAGCACAACGCGGTTGATGTAGTTGTACGTCTTCACGGCCCGACCGATCAAGCACCGAAACTATGGCACCTCCGAGTTCTAGCACACGTTCAGCTCGATGACGATCCCCGGACTCCGATCCAGCAGAATGTCGGGGAAGAGTTCCGTCAGCACGATGGCGTGGTGACGATCTTGATGTTCTACCGTCGCAGGGCTTCGCCTAAGCACCGCTACAATATTATCGAGGATTATGGTGGAGGAGGGCACCGCACACGGCTAATAGATCTCAAGGATCAATTGTTGTGTCTAGAGGTGCCCCTTGCCCCCGTATATAAAGGAGCAAGGGGGAGGGGCGGCCGGCCATGAGGTGTCGCGCCAGGGAGGATTCCTACTCCTACTGGGAGTAGGACTCCCTCCTTTCCTTGTCCAACTAGGAGAGGGGGAAGGAAGGGAGAGAGGAGAGAATGGAAAGGGGGGGGGGCTTCCCTCCTTGTCCAATTCGGACTAGAGGGGGAGGGGGCGTGCAGCCTGCCCTGGCCGCCCCTCCTCTGCTCCACTTTGGGCCCATGAGGCCCATTAACCCCCCGGGGGGAGGGGGTTCCGGTAACCCCCGGTACTCCGTTTTATATCCGATAACTCCCGGAACCATTCCTGTGTCCGAATATAGTCATCCAATATATCAATCTTTATGTCTTGACTATTTCGAGACTCCTCGTTATGTCCGTGATCACATCCGGGACTCCGAACAACCTTCGGTACATCAAAATATATAAACTCATAATGAAACTGTCATCGTAACGTTAAGCGTGCGGACCCTACGGGTTCGAGAACAATGTAGACATGACCGAGACACGTCTCCGATCAATAACCAATAGCGGAACCTGGATGCTCATATTGGCTCCTACATATTCTACGAAGATCTTTTATCGGTCAGACCGCACAACAACATACGTTGTACCCTTTGTCATCAGTATGTTACTTGCCCGAGATTTGATCGTCGGTATCTCAATACCTAGTTCAATCTCGTTACCGGCAAGTCTCTTTACTCATTCCGTAATACATCATCCCGCAACTAACTTATTAGTTGCAATGCTTGCAAGGCTTATGTGATGTGCATTACCGAGAGGGCCCAGAGATACCTCTCTGACAATCAGAGTGACAAATCCTAATCTTGAAATACGCCAACCCAACAAGTACCTTCGGAGACACATGTAGAGCACCTTTATAATCACCCAGTTACGTTGTGACGTTTGGTAGCACACAAAGTGTTCCTCCGGTAAACGGGAGTTGCATAATCTCATAGTCATAGGAACATGTATAAGTCATGAAGAAAGCAATAGCAACAAACTAAACGATCAAGTGCTAAGCTAACGAAATGGGTCAAGTCAATCACATCATTCTCCTAATGATGTGATCCAGTTAATCAAATAACAACTCATGTCTATGGTTAGGAAACATAACCATCTTTGATCAACGAGCTAGTCAAGTAGAGGCATACTAGTGACACTATGTTTGTCTATGTATTCACACATGTATTATGTTTCCGGTTAATACAATTCTAGCATGAATAATAAACATTTATCATGATATAAGGAAATAAATAATAACTTTATTATTGCCTCTAGGGCATATTTCCTTCAGTCTCCCACTTGCACTAGAGTCAATAATCTAGATTACACAGTAATGATTATAACACCCATGGAGCCTTGGTGCTGATCATGTTTTGCTCGTGGAAGAGGCTTAGTCAGCGGGTCTGCAACATTCAGATCCGTATGTATCTTGCAAATTTCTATGTCTCCCACTTGGACTAAATCCCGAATGGAATTGAAGCGTCTCTTGATGTGCTTGGTTCTCTTGTGAAATCTGGATTCCTTTGCCAAGGCAATTGCACCAGTATTGTCACAAAAGATTTTCATTGGACCTGATGCACTAGGTATGACACCTAGATCGGATATGAACTCCTTCATCCAGACTCCTTCATTTGCTGCTTCTGAAGCAGCTATGTACTCTGCTTCACATGTAGATCCCGCCACGACGCTTTGTTTAGAACTGCACCAACTGACGGCTCCACCGTTCAGTAAAAACACGTATCCGGTTTGCGATTTAGAATCGTCCGGATCAGTGTCAAAGCTTGCATCAACGTAACCATTTACGATGAGCTCTTTGTCACCTCCATATACGAGAAACATATCCTTAGTCCTTTTCAGGTATTTCAGGATGTTCTTGACCGCTATCCAGTGATCCACTCCTGGATTACTTTGGTACCTCCCTGCTAGACTTATAGCAAGGCACACATCAGGTCTGGTACACAGCATTGCATACATGATAGAGCCTATGGCTGAAGCATAGGGAACATCTTTCATTTTCTCTCTATCTTCTGCGGTGGTCGGACATTGAGTCTTACTCAACTTCACACCTTGTAACACAGGCAAGAACCCTTTCTTTGCTTGATCCATTTTGAACTTCTTCAAAACCTTGTCAAGGTATGTTCTTTGTGAAAGTCCAATTAAGCGTCTTGATCTATCTCTATAGATCTTAATGCCCAATATGTAAGCAGCTTCACCGAGGTCTTTCATTGAAAAAGTCTTATTCAAGTATCCCTTTATGCTATCCAGAAATTCTATATCATTTCCAATCAATAGTATGTCATCCACATATAATATCAGAAATGCTACAGAGCTCCCACTCACTTTCTTGTAAAATATAGGCTTGTCCAAAAGTCTGTACAAAACCAAATGCTTTGATCACACTATCAAAGCATTTATTCCAACTCCGAGAGGCTTGCACCAGTCCATAAATGGATCGCTGGAGCTTGCACAGTTTGTTAGCTCCCTTTGGATCGAAAAAACCTTCTGGTTGCATCATATACAACTCTTCTTCCAGAAATCCATTCAGGAATGCAGTTTTTACATCCATTTGCCAAATTTCATAATCATAAAATGCGGCAATTGCTAACATGATTCGGACAGACTTAAGCATCGCTACGGGTGAGAAGGTCTCATCGTAGTCAATCCCTTGAACTTGCCGAAAACCTTTTGCAACAAGTCGAGCTTTATAGTCAGTAGCATTACCGTCAGCATCAGTCTTCTTGAAGATCCATTTATTCTCAATTGCTTGCCGATCAACGGGAAAGTCAACCAAAGTCCACACTTTGTTCTCATACATGGTTCCCATCTCAGATTTCATGGCTTCTAGCCATTTTGCGGAATCTGGGCTCACCATCGCTTCTTCATAGTTCGTAGGTTCATCATAATCTAGTAGCATGACTTCCAGAACAGGATTACCGTACCACTCTGGTGCGGATCTTACTCTGGTTGATCTATGAGGTTCGGTAGTAACTTGATCTGAAGTTTCATGATCATTATCATTAGCTTCCTCACTAATTGGTGTAGGTGTCACAGAAACCGGTTTCTGTGATGTACTACTTTCCAATAAGGGAGTAGGTACAATTACCTCATCGAGTTCTACTTTTCTCCCACTCACTTCTTTCGAGAGAAACTCCTTCTCTAGAAAAACTCCGAATTTAGCAACAAAAGTCTTGCCTTCGGATCTGTGATAGAAGGTGTACCCAACAGTCTCCTTTGGGTATCCTATGAAGACACATTTCTCCGATTTGGGTTCGAGCTTATCAGGTTGAAGCTTTTTCACATAAGCATCGCAGCCCCAAACTTTCAGAAACGACAACTTTGGTTTCTTGCCAAACCACAGTTCATAAGGCGTCGTCTCAACGGATTTCGATGGTGTCCTATTTAACGTGAATGCAGCCGTCTCTAAAGCATAACCCCAAAATGATAACGGTAAATCAGTAAGAGACATCATAGATCGCACCATATCTAATAAAGTACGATTACGACGTTCGGACACACCATTACGCTGTGGTGTTCCGGGTGGCGTGAGTTGCGAAACTATTCCGCATTGTTTCAAATGTAGACCAAACTCGTAACTCAAATATTCTCCTCCATGATCAGATCATAAAAACTTTATTTTCTTGTTACGATGATTTTCAACTTCACTCTGAAATTCTTTGAACTTTTCAAATGTTTTAGACTTATGTTTCATTAAGTAGATATACCCATATCTGCTTAAATCATCTGTGAAGGTGAGAAAATAACGATATCCGCCATGAGCCTCAACATTCATTGGACCACATACATCTGTATGTATGATTTCCAACAAATCCGTTGCTCTCTCCATAGTACCGGAGAACGGCGTTTTAGTCATCTTACCCATGAGGCACGGTTCGCAAGTACCAAGTGATTCATAATCAAGTGGTTCCAAAAGTCCATCAGTATGGAGTTTCTTCATGCGCTTTACACCGATATGACCTAAACGGCAGTGCCACAAATAAGTTGCACTATCATTATCAACTCTGCATCTTTTGATTTCAACATTATGAATATGTGTATCACTACTATCGAGATTCATAAAAAATAGACCACTCTTCAAGGGTGCATGACCATAACAGATATTACTCATATAAATAGAACAAGCATTATTCTCTGATTTAAATGAATAACCATCTCGCATCAAACAAGATCTAGATATAATGTTCATGCTCAATGCTGGCACCAAATAACAATTATTTAGGTCTAATACTAATCCCGAAGGTAGATGTAGAGGTAGCGTGCCGACCGCGATCACGTCGACTTTGGAACCATTTCCCACACGCATCGTCACCTCGTCCTTAGCCAATCTTCGCTTAATCCGTAGCCCCTATTTCGAGTTGCAAATGTTAGCAACAGAACTAGTATCAAATACACAGGTGCTACTGCGAGCATTAGTAAGGTACACATCAATAACATGTATATCACATATACCTTTGTTCACTTTGCCATCCTTCTTATCCGCCAAATACTTGGGGCAGTTCCGCTTCCAGTGACCAGTCTGCTTACAGTAGAAGCACTCAGTCTCAGGCTTAGGCCCAGACTTGGGTTTCTTCTCCCGAGCAGCAACTTGTTTGCTATTCTTCTTGAAGTTCCCTTTCTTCTTCCCTTTGTCCCTTTTCTTGAAACTGGTGGTCTTATTGACCATCAACACTTGATGCTCCTTCTTGATTTCTACCTCCGCGGCTTTTAGCATTGCGAAGAGCTCAGGAATAGTCTTATTCATCCCTTGCATATTATAGTTCATCATGAAGCTTTTGTAGCTTGGTGGCAGTGATTGAAGAACTCTGTCAATGACACTATCAACAGGAAGATTAACCCCCAGTTGAGTCAAGTGATTATGATACCCAGACATTTTGAGTATATGTTCACTGACAGAACTATTCTCCTCCATCTTGCAGCTATAGAACTTATTGGAGACTTCATATCTCTCAATCCGGGCATTTGCTTGAAATATTAACTTCAACTCCTGGACATCTCATATGCTCCATGACGTTCAAAACGTTGTTGAAGACCCGGTTCTAAGCCGTAAAGCATGGCACACTGAACTATCGAGTAGTCATTAGCTTTGCTCTGCCAGACGTTCATAACATCTGGTGTTGCTCCTGTAGCAGGCTTGGCACTTAGCGGTGCTTCCAGGACGTAATTCTTCTATGCAGCAATGAGGATAATCCTCAAGTTATGGACCCAGTCCGTGTAATTGCTACCATCATCTTTCAACTTTGCTTTCTCAAGGAACGCATTAAAATTCAATGGAACAACAGCACGAGCCATCTATCTACAATCAAACATAGACAAGCAAGATACTATCAGGTACTAAGTTCATGACAAATTTAAGTTCAATTAATCATATTACTTAAAAACTCCCACTTAAAAAGATATCCCTCTAATCCTCTAACTGATCACGTGATCCAAATCAACTAAACCATGTCCGATCATCACGTGAGATGGAGTAGTATCAATGGTGAACATCAATATGTTGATCATATCTTCTATATGATTCACGCTCGACCTTTCGGTCTCCGTGTTCCGAGGCCATATCTGTTATATGCTAGGCTCGTCAAATTAAACCTGAGTATTCCGCGTGTGCAACTGTTTTGCACCCGTTGTATTTGAACGTAGAGCCTATCACACCCGATCATCACGTGGCGTCTCAGCACGAAGAACTTTCGCAACGGTGCATACTCAGGGAGAACACTTATACTTCGATAATTTAGTGAGGGATCGTCTTATAATGCTGCCGTCAATCAAAGCAAGATAAGATGCATAAAAGATAAACATCACATGCAATCAATATAAGTGATATGATATGGCCATCATCATCTTGTGCTTGTGATCTCCATCTTCAAAGCACCGTCATGATCACCATCGTCACCGGCGCGACACCTTGATCACCATCGTAGCATCATTGTCGTCTCGCCAATCTTATGCTTCCACGACTATCACTACCGCTTAGTGATAAAGTAAAGCATTACAGCGCAATTGCATTGCATACAATAAAGCGACAACCATATGGCTCCTGCCAGTTGCCGATAACTCGGTTACAAAACATGATCATCTCATACAATAAAATTTAGCATCATGTCTTGACCATATCACATCACAACATGCCCTGCAAAAACAAGTTAGACGTCCTCTACTTTGTTGTTGCAAGTTTTACGTGGCTGCTATGGGCTTAGCAAGAACTGTTCTTACCTACGCATCAAAAGTCTTGACCATATCACATCACAACATGCCCTGCAAAAACAAGTTAGACGTCCTCTACTTTGTTGTTGCAAGTTTTACGTGGCTGCTACGGGCTTAGCAAGAACCGTTCTTACCTACGCATCAAAACCACAACGATAGTTTGTCAAGTTGGTGCTGTTTTAACCTTCGCAAGGACGGGCGTAGCCACACACGGTTCAACTAAAGTTGGAGAAACTGACACCCGCCAGCCACCTGTGTGCAAAGCACGTCGGTAGAACCAGTCTCGCGTAAGCGTACGCGTAATGTCGGTCCGGGCCGCTTCATCCAACAATACCGCCGAACCAAAGTATGACATGCTGGTAAGCAGTATGACTTATATCGCCCACAACTCACTTGTGTTCTACTCGTGCACAACATCAATGCATAAAACCTAGGCTCTGATACCATTGTTGGGAAACGTAGTAATTTCAAAAATTTCCTACGCACACGCAAGATCATGGTGATGCATAGCAACGAGAGGGGAGAGTGTTGTCTATGTACCCTCGTAGACCGGAAGCGGAAGCGTTAGCACAATGCGGTTGATGTAGTCGTACGTCTTCACGACCCGACCGATCAAGCACCGAAACTACGGCACCTCCGAGTTCTAGCACACATTCAGCTCGATGATGATCCCGGGACTCCGATCCAGTAGAATGTCGGGGAAGAGTTCCATCAACACGACGGCGTGGTGACGATCTTGATGTTCTACCGTCGCAGGGCTTCGCCTAAGCACCGCTACAATATTATCGAGGATTATGGTGGAGGAGGGCACCGCACACGGCTAATAGATCTCAAGGATAAATTGTTGTGTCTAGAGGTGCCCCCCCTGCCCCCGTATATAAAGGAGCAAGGGGAGGGGCGACCGGCCATGAGGAGGCGCGCCAGGGAGGAGTCCTACTCCTACCGGGAGTAGGACTCCCTCCTTTCCTTGTCCAACTAGGAGAGGGGGAAGGAAGGAAGAGAGGAGAGAAAGGAAAGGGGGGGGCACCCCCCCTCCCTGGCAGCCCCTCCTCTGCTCCAGTTTGGGCCCATGAGGCCCATTAACCCCTGGGGTGGTTCCGGTAACCCCCTGTACTCCGTTTTATATCCGATAACTCCCGGAACCATTCCTGTGTCCGAATATAGTCATCCAATATATCAATCTTTATGTCTTGACTATTTCGAGACTCCTCGTTATGTCCATGATCACATCCGGGACTCCGAACAACCTTTGGTGCATCAAAATATATAAACTCATAATGAAACTGTCATCGTAACGTTAAGCGTGCGGACCCTACGGGTTCGAGAACAATGTAGACATGACCGAGACATGTCTCCGGTTAATAACCAATAGCGGAACCTGGATGCTCATATTGGCTCCTACATATTCTACGAAGATCTTTTATTGGTCAGACCACATAACAACATACGCTGTTCCCTTTGTCATCGATATGTTACTGGCCCGAGATTTGATCGTCGGTATCTCAATACCTAGTTCAATCTCGTTACCAGCAAGTCTCTTTACTCATTCCGTAATACATCATCCTGCAACTAACTTATTAGTTGCAATGCTTGCAAGGCTTATGTGATGTGCATTACCTAGAGGGCCCAGAGATACCTCTCCGACAATCGGAGTGACAAATCCTAATCTCGACCTTCGGAGACACCTGTAGAGCACCTTTATAACCACCCAGTTATGTTGTGACGTTTGGTAGCACACAAAGTGTTCCTCCGGTAAACGGGAGTTGCATAATCTCATAGTCATAGGAACATGTATAAGTCATGAAGAAAGCAATAGCAACAAACTAAACGATCAAGTGCTAAGCTAACGAAATGGGTCAAGTCAATCACATCATTCTCCTAATGATGTGATCCCGTTAATCAAATGACAACTCATGTCTATGGTTAGGAAACATAACCATCTTTGATCAACGAGCTAGTCAAGTAGAGGCATACTAGTGACGCTATGTTTGTCTATGTATTCACACATGTATTATGTTTCCGGTTAATACAATTCTAGCATGAATAATAAACATTTATCATGATATAAGGAAATAAATAATAACTTTATTATTGCCTCTAGGGCATATTTCCTTCAATACTTTGTTCTAGTATCAAGTTGTAATCATTGAGTTGTAAATAAATAGAAGTGTGATGATCATCATTCATAGAGTATTGTCCCCAAAAAAAGAGAAAGGCCAAAGAAAAAAAAGAAGGCCCCCAAAAAAGGGGCAATACTACTATCCTTTTTTTCCACACTTGTGCTTCCAAGTAGCACCATGATCTTCATAATAGAGAGTCTCCTATGTTATCACTTTCATATACTAGTGGGAATTTTTCATTATAGAACTTGGCTTGTATATTCCAACGATGGGCTTCCTCAAAATGCCCTAGGTCTTCGTGAGCAAGCAAGTTGGATGCACACCCACTTAGTTTCTTTTTGTTGAGCTTCCATATATTTATAGCTCTAGTGCATCCGTTGCATGGCAATCCCTACTCACTCACATTGATATCTATTGATGGGCATATCCATAGCCCGTTGATACGCCTAGTTGATGTGAGACTATCTTCTCCCTTTTTGTCTTCTCCACAACCACCATTCTATTCCACCTATAGTGCTATGTCCATGGCTCACGCTCATGTATTGCGTGAAGATTGAAATTTTTTGAGAACATTAAAAGTATGAAACACTTGCTTGGCTTGTCATCAGGGTTGTGCATGATTTGAATACTTTGTGTGGTCAAGATGGAGCATAGCAAGACTATATGATTTTGTAGGGATAACTTTCTTTGGCCATGTTATTTTGAAGAGACATAATTGCTTAGTTAGTATGCTTGAAGTATTATTATTTCTATGTCAATATTAAACTTTTGTCTTGAATCTTTCGGATCTGAATATTCATACCACAATTAAGAGAATTACATTGAAATTATGCCAAGTAGCATTCCACATCAAAAAATCTTTTTTTATCACTTACCTACTCGAGGACGAGCAGGAATTAAGCTTGGGGATGCTTGATACGTCTCCAACGTATCTATAATTTTTGATTGTTCCATGCTATATTATATTCTGTTTTGGACATTATTGGGCTTTATTATACACTTTTATATTATTTTTGGGACTAACCTATTAACCGGAGGCCTAGCCCAGAATTGCTGTTTTTTTGCCTATTTTAGTGTTTCGCAGAAAAAGAATATCAAACGGAGTCCAAACGGAATGAAACCTTTGGGAACGTGATTTTCAGAATGAACATGATCCAGAGGACTTGGATCCTATGTCAAGACATCAACCAGGAGGCCACGAGGTAGGGGGCGCGCCTACCCCCCTGGGCGCGCCCTCCACCCTCGTGGGCCCCCTGTTGCTCCACCGACATACTCCTTCCTCCTATATATACCTACCTACCCCCAAACTACCAGATACGGAGCCAAAACCCTAATTCCACCGCCGTAACTTTCTGTATCCTCGAGATCCCATCTTGGGGCCTGTTCCGGAGCTCCGCCGGAGGGGGCATCGATCACGGAGGGCTTGTACATCAACACCATAGCCCTTCCGATGAAGTGTGAGTAGTTTACCTCAGACCTACGGGTCCATAGTTATTAGCTAGATGGCTTCTTCTATCTTTTTGGATCTCAATACAAAGTTCTCCCCCTATCTTGTGGAGATCTATTCGATGTAATCTTCTTTTGCGGTGTGTTTGTTGAGACCGATGAATTGTGGGTTTATGATCAAGTTTATCTATGAATAATATTTGAATCTTCTCTGAATTCTTTTATGTATGATTGGTTATGTTTGCAAGTCTCTTCGAATTATCAGTTTGGTTTAGCCTACTAGATTGATCTTTCTTGCAATGGGAGAAGTGCTTAGCTTTGGGTTCAATCTTGCGGTGTCCTTTCCCAGTGACAGTAGGGGCAGCAAGGCACGTATTGTATTGTTGCCATCGAGGATAACAAGATGGGGTTTATTTCATATTGCATGAGTTTATCCCTCTATCTCATGTCATCTTGCTTAAAGCGTTACTCTATTCTCTTGAACTTAATACTCTAGATGCATGCTGGATAGCGGTCGATGTGTGGAGTAATAGTAGTAGATGCAGGCAGGAGTCGGTCTACTTTTCTCGGACGTGATGCCTATATACATGATCATACCTAGATATTCTCATAACTATGCTCAATTCTGTCAATTGCTCAACAATATTTTGTTTACCCGCCGTGAATACTTATGCTCTCGA
This sequence comes from Triticum urartu, assembly GCF_003073215.2. Taxonomy (NCBI): domain Eukaryota; kingdom Viridiplantae; phylum Streptophyta; class Magnoliopsida; order Poales; family Poaceae; genus Triticum; species Triticum urartu. The sequence goes on along the minus strand of NC_053026.1, from coordinate 53,746,374 downwards.
GAGAAGCCACTAGTGAAACCTATGGCCCCCGAGTCTATCTTCCATCATATTAATCTTCCAATAGTTAGTTATTTTTATTGCCTTTTATTTTACTTTGCATCTTTATCATAAAAATACCAAAAATATTATCTTATCATATCTATCAGATCTCACTCTCGTAAGTGACCGTGTAGGTATTGACAACCCCTTACCACGTTGGTTGCGAGGATTTATTTGTTTGTGTAGGTACGAGGGACTCGTGCGTGGCCTCCTACTGGATTGATACCTTGGTTCTCAAAAAATGAGGGAAATACTTACGCTACTCTGTTGCATCACCCTTTCCTCTTCAAGGGAAAACTGTCGGCGTTCTGGGAACGGGGGTCCCCAGACTTGCCTGCCTGCGGCCTGCGGCATGGCTCAAAAGGGGGCCCAGCGTGGCCCATCTTCACCAACACAAACCCAAGACCCTCGCGAGGGGCCAAGCCTCGCGGGGCGGACGACGCGGAGCTTCCTCAGGCGCGGCCTCGTCGGGCTGGCTCACGAGGAGGCGGAGAGATCAAGGCAGGGTACCTCACGAGGTGCCCGTGACGCAAGCCATGACGACCGGGGGCGCCAGGCGGGTGCCAGCCCGCGCAGTGTCCTCCCTTCCTCTTTGGTGCAAAGGGGGCAAGCGCAGCCGTGGAGTACCGAGGCATCAGGCAAAGGTTGCCGTTTCGGTGCAACGAGACCAAGACCAGGAGGACTACGAGACGGAGGTCACCGTGGAGCCCAAGATGGCGTCAGCACCAGAGCTTTGCGCAGGCGAAGACTACTTTTGTCATGATAGTTGATACCAGCTGTCCCCCTTCAAATTAGCCCGCCATTGTTGGCTCCCTTCCCGCTCGATATTTGGGAAGAGGACCAGGGCCTCTATAAATAGGATCAGCCACCCACAGAGCCAAGGGGGCGGAGAAGAGAGCCGAGCCGGAGGGTTGGAAAGATAGAGAAGATCAGAAAGAGGGAGAAGAGAGCCGAGCCGGAGGGTTGGAAGGATAGAGAAGATCAGAAAGAGAGAGAGAGAAAGGTGACTGAGCTCCTCCCAGCAGTTCATCTCCCCAGCTAAGAACAGACCCTCGCGAGGCTGTTCTTCCTTGTATTGTTCATCATCATCAGCCCAAGAGGCAATCCACCACACCACACACTGGAGTAGGGTATTACACCACAACGGTGGCCCGAACCAGTATAAACCCTACGTCTCTTGTGTTGTTCTTTCCATAGTTCAGATCCTAGCAAGGCGGAGGGGTGCAGGAAGGTAGGAGGCGAAATCTCCGCGCGCACCCCAGTGTTCGAACCTCAAGGGTTTGCCGGAACCCGGAATCCGACCTTTGGCGCGCTAGGTAGGGGTGCGCTGGGATTCGTCTTCCACCACCCCGTTCTCCTCCGACCATCACGCCCATGTCTGACGCTCGTCGGACCCGCGCCGAGCGCCGGGCCGCGCTCGCTTCCCGTGTCGCCCAGACGGCCCCTGTCGGCGGGCATCCTCGCCGTTCCCCGTCACCTGCCGTCAACGCCGCCACCGGCCCGACGGGGGACGAGCAGCAAGCATCGTCCCTCGCTCACCCAAGCTGGTTCTTCGTCCCGCGCGCTTCGCGCGCCCATGGAGGCTCGGGCTGCACTCATCGCAGCGAACGAGCTCCTGCACTATCGTCCCATCGACGACGTCTACGAAGAATGGCTCGACCGCGTCGCCGAGCTCGTCCGCGCCGCAGGGGGATCTCCTGCGCCGTCCATTCCGCTGCACCGCACCCCGCCCCGCGCGGGCAGTGAAGCTCCGGTGGCGCCCCGGCCGCCTCCTCCTCAGGAAGGCGCCATGGCTCCAAGGCGCGTGGCCCCTGGGCGGAACCCGCTCCGTCAGGCGCCAGCGCAGTAAGAGCAGAGCTGTCAAGAAGTCCCTCGCCCGCAGGAAGCTGCCCGGGCGCTCCCTGCTCCAGCACGTCGCGACCATGCTCCTGCTCCCGCGCGTCAAGACCCCGCGCTGCTCCTAGCTGCAGCGCGTGGGGACATGCAAGACCAAGTTCCCCGTCATCCAAGGCCTCCTGTGGCCACAACAGGCTGTCGCGCCTTCACCGCCGAGCTACGCAACGTCGCGTGGCCCGGCAAGTTCAAGCCAGACTTGCCTCCTCGCTACGATGGTACGGCTGACCCTGCGAAGTTCCTCCAGCTCTACGAGCTGGGCATCGAAGCTGCCAACGGAGACGAGAAGGTCATGGCAAACTGGTTCCCCATGTCACTCAAGGACGGGGCCCGCACCTGGCTCCTGAACCTGGCTCCAGGCACAATCTCCTCCTGGGACGAGATGCGCACCCGCTTCATCGCCAACTTCCAAGGCACTCGCGACCGGCTGCCCGCCGTGAGCAACATGCGCCGCATCAAGCAACAGCCCGGGGAGACCCTGCAGAAGTACATCCAGCGCTTCAACAAAGCGCGCCTCAAGATTCCCAAGGTGACTGAGGAGGCCATCATCTCGGCCTTCTCCAACGGCGTGCGCGACGTCAAGATGAAGGAGGAGCTGGCGATGCATGAAGACCTGTGCACTTCCTTGGAACTGTTCAACCTGGCAACCAAGTGCGCCAGGGCCGAGGAAGGGCGTCTCTCCCTCCTCGAGCTGCCTGCCACAGACCTAGAAGAGAAGAAACCCAAGGCCAAGGATGTGAAGCGCAAGGGGGCTGCCGTGCTCGCGGCAGAACCAGACACCAAGCGGGGCAGAGATCAGCCCGGACCTTCCAAGGGCAGCCGGTACTGTGTGTACCACGACCTCCACACCCAGAACACCAACGAATGTCAAGAGCTCCGAGCCGTGCGAGAAGGAAGGATCGGCCGTCGCCCTGACCGCAGTGACCGGGGCTACGGCCGGGGAGGAGGCAAGAACGCAGGACGCTGGGAAGACCGTGGCCCGCGCCAAGGGTGGCGTGATCAAACTCGCGAGGATCGCTGGCAAGACCTGCCTCGCGAGGGAGGCTGGAGGGATCAGCCTTGCGAGGGAGACTGGAGGGATCAGCCTCGCGAGGATCGCCCGCAAGGCAACGCAGGCCTCCCACCGCTGCCGCCGCAGCCAAGGAGAAACGAGGACCACCACCAGGACGAGGGGGCTGGGGGCTTCCAGGAGCCGCGTGCGATCGCCTGCATCCTGGGCGGGGCACAAGCCCCAGCCTCTCAGCGCATCTTCAAGCAGTTCGCCCGCGAAGTGAACGCAGTCCTCCCCAGGCTCGAAGCCACGCGCCCTCTCAGGTGGTCGGCGTGCGCCATCACGTTCAGCTCAGCAGATCAGCTCAAGTGTGCGGCTACAGCCGGAGTTCTCCCGATGCTTTGTTCCCCAATCATCAGCAACGTGGTGGTCACCAAGACCCTCATCGATGGTGGTGCAGGGCTCAACGTCCTATCCGTGGAAACATTCAACAACCTCCAAGTGCCCTACAACCAGCTTCAGCCAACCAAGCCTTTCTCCGGTATCACCGGTGTCGGCGTTCTGGGAACGGGGGTCCCCATACTTGCCTGCCCGCGGCCTGCGGCCTGGCTCAAAAGGGGGCCCAGCGCGGCCCATCTTCACCAACACAAACCCAAGACCCTCGCGGGGCGGACGACGCGGGGCTTCCTCAGGCGCGGCCTTGTCAGGCTGGCTCACGAGGAGGCAGAGAGATCAAGGCGGGGTACCTCACAAGGTGCCCGTGATGCAAGCCATGACGACCGGGGGCGCCAGGCGGGTGCCAGCCGCGCAGTGTCCTCTCTTCCTCTTTGGTGCAAAGGGGGCAAGCGCAGCCGCGGAGTACCGAGGCATCAGGCAAAGGTTGCCATTTTGGTGCAACGAGACCAATACCAGGAGGACTACGAGACCTCTGCCTCGGTCGCGAGGGTGCTGCAGCCGGCGTGCTGCAGCCAGAGCTCCAGGGGCTCCCCCTGCGGGATGATGGAGGCGAAGAAGGGAGGAAGGCGGATCCAAGACTGAAGAGGAATGGCGACGTGGAGCACGAACTCTTGGGAGGAGCCCTCGGTGTGGACCCCAGGGGGGACGACCCACACCTTCGTGACCCGTCGGTGCCGACGGCGACGCCGCCCATGGCAGTCAGCATCAGCTCCTTCGGGGCCCTCAACATGCGTGTACAATGGCAGCGGGAACCCCGGCGGCACCCGCTCGCACTAAGGCCTCGACACCACCTGAAGGCCCCTTCGTCCAGGCCATAGGGGACGAGCCGTTTCTTCGGCGGGAGTGGGTCTGGTTCCCCTCGGGGAGCCTTTCCATTCTCTGCCGTCGAGAACCGGCGGATCGGAGCCATCGCAGTAAGATGGAGCAAGGATCGGGAAGAAGGAGAAGCAAGGAGGGATGGACTGGAAGGGCGCGCGCTGTTCCATACTTATGGCCGACGAAGGCCAACCGCCTACCTCCACGATTGTAGGTAATCATGACCCACTTTGCATGCAGGGACTTGTCCAATCCGTGCAGTTGCCGAGGCGCCATGGGGAAGTGGAGACGCCCACGTCCAACCAACCGCCACGCGGCGCCCAAGGCCGCAGGCTGTTAGGGCCCGCGGCGCTTCGCTCTTGCCCTTCCGGCTCCCAGCACGGCCAAGTCCGGGCGCACCTTGGGCCCGGGGGCTACTGTCGGTGTTCTGGGAACGGGGGTCCCCAGACTTGCCTGCCTGCGGCCTGCGGCGTGGCTCAAAAGGGGGGCCAGCGCGACCCATCTTCACCAACACAAACCCAAGACCCTCGCGAGGGGCCAAGCCTCGCGGGGCGGACGACGCGGAGCTTCCTCAGGCGTGGCCTCGTCAGGCTGGCTCACGAGGAGGCGGAGAGATCAAGGCGGGGTACCTCACGAGGTGCCCGTGACGCAAGCCATGACGACCGGGGGCGCCAAGCGGGTGCCAGCCCGCGTAGTGTCCTCCCTTCCTCTTTGGTGCAAAGGGGGCAAGCACAGCCGCGGAGTACCGAGGCATCAGGAAAAGGTTGCCATTTCGGTGCAACGAGACCAAGACCAGGAGGACTACGAGACGGAGGTCACCGTGGAGCCCAAGACGGCGTCATCACCAGAGCTTTGCGCAGGCAAAGACTACTTTTGTCAGGATAGTTGATACTAGCTGTCCCCCTTCAAATTAGCCCGCCATTGTTGGCTCCCTTCCCGCTCGATATTTGGGAAGAGGACCAGGGCCTCTATAAATAGGACCAGCCACCCACAGAGCCAAGGGGGCGGAGAAGAGAGCCGAGCCGGAGGGTTGGAAGGAGAGAGAAGATCAAAGAGAGAGAGAGAGAAAGGTGACTGAGCTCCTCCCAGCAGTTCATCGCCCCAGCTAAGAACAGACCCTCGCGAGGCTGTTCTTCCTTGTATTGTTCATCATCATCAGCCCAAGAGGCAATCCACCACAGCACACACTGGAGTAGGGTATTACACCACAACGGTGGCCCGAACCAGTATAAACCCTGCGTCTCTTGTGTTGTTCTTTCCATAGTTCAGATCCTAGCAAGGCGGAGGGGTGCAGGAAGGTAGGAGGCGAAATCTTCGCGCGCACCCCAGTGTTCGAACCTCAAGGGTCTGCCGGAACCCGAAATCCGACAACCGACGGCTCCACGGTCCCGATTGGGCAGGTCCGCCTCCCTGTCACCTTCGGGGCACGTGACAACTACCGCAGTGAGCTCATTGACTTCGACGTCGCTCACATTCGCCTGCCGTACAACGCCATCCTTGGGTACCTAGCGCTGGCCAAGTTCATGGCCGTAACTCACCATGGCTACAACGTCCTCAAGATGCCAGGAAGAGGCGGAGTCATCACGGTGCCATGTGAAGAGAAGGATGCGGTGTGTTCCCTGGAACGAGCCTTTCAAGCCGCGTCACTGGAAGACCCGGATCGTGGAAGCAGGAGGCCTCCCGAGACCGCCCCTAAGAAGAAGAAGACATCGTCCGGCCTGACCACTCAGGAGGCAGGCCCCTCTGGGCCCGCGCCTGCCTAGGGGGAACCCCCTTCCATTGCATAGGAAAGCGCGCCTGGCACCCTCCTCAGGCAGGGCTCGGGGGCTCTCCCCTGGAGGGCCACCGACCTAGCTAGGGTCACGAGGGAGGCGCTTGGGCACCACATGGAGGCGTGTTTCGAAGCACATTTCCCTCAAGAAGGAGCAAGGCAAGGAGACCCAGACCCTCAGGAGTTCGTCAGCAAGGCCATTCAGGAGCTACAGGAGTCAAGAGTCATGAAAGGCGGCCGCCGCCTACCAGCAGTGGCTCCCCATCCAGGCGAGGATGGTGGGCTGCGCGTCTGCGTCGACATACCAGGGCTCAACCGAGTCGCCTCTCTAGAGTGCCTCTGGCCCTCGCGAGTGGGGCACTGCGGAGGCCCACCCCACAGCTACGTACGCATGCCTTACGGCTTGCCAAACGCGGCTGACACGTACCGGCGCCTCATGAGGGGCATCACGGAGGCACGAGAGGCAGGGCGTTCCGCAGCCCTGGCGGGGATGGAGATGGCCCATGAGGAGCCGCCAGCGCATCCGGAGCCTCCCGAGGCCCCTGGGCCTGGGGGCTCGTGAGGATCGGCTTCCACAGCCCGGAGAGTCTGCTACACCAATGCTCCTTCGTCCTCAACATCATCAGGTGACATCTTTCGAGTTTTATTTCCAGTTGGGAGCGCCCCCCCAGGGCTGCATTATTCCCAGGCCGCGTGGGTCCGTCCCTGTGGCGTGTATCCCTTTTTTATTCCATGTTGTTAGCTTACCTTGTTGGGGGCGCCCCTCGGGCCGCATGATCCCCAAGCCGCCCGGGCCAGGCCCAGCGGCATGTATCCCGTTTGCGTTTATTTCCGATTATGCGTTAGACCCACCATGCTTGATAATTTGATGCTGGTCCACGGCACCTCTTCTTCTCCATGCCGACCACTTGCACATTAAAGGGGGGGGGGTACCTGAGCATCGCGACTCTGGGCTCTTACTGGCTCTCCAGCCCTCACCCTCTGGCCTTGTCCATGGCATCGCGACCTGGCATACCAGCGACGACTGAGACTAGCTCGAGGGTCGGGACCCGAGGACGTAGAGTGCCGACATCTAACCAAATTTGTAGGGACACATCACAAGATAAGGCCCAGTGCCAGGCGCAACCCGCCTAGAGGTAGGGCCCCATGAGTCCCGCGCTGGCTCACGGGTGCCCAGATACACCTCGCCAGGCCCAACCGTGCCAGCCATGTGTCAGGGCGGGGCTGTACACGCCCCGGGGGCTCCTCCCGGAGGGGGGCCCCCTCCCACGTACCAGTGGAAGCACCATGCTCTGTGCTGGCTGACGACACTGCTGAGGAGCGGCTATGCCCGTACACATACGGTAGCGCTATGCTCCGCACTGGTGATAAACAACTGAGGGCGGCCCCCGGGCCGCACCAACCTCAGGGAGCCCAGAGCTTAGTGTCTAGCCTCATCATAACGCCTCCCCTCGGGAGTGCCGCGCGAGGGGGCTGGGCACGGGGGCTGCGCCTGGGTCACACCCAGACGCACGCCGCCCAGCCAGGTCCCCCCGGGCCTGGTTCGTCGCGCGTCTCTCCCCAAGCGGAGCCAAGGTACGAAGGCCGTTTGAGCGTCAAGGGGGACTCCTGAGCATCATGACTTAGGAGCCTAACTGGTCGCGTAGCCCCTCACTCCGTGGCCCCGTCCTGGTTTCCGGTCGGGACCAACACTGGGTGAGGCACGCGCGCGGCCGGGCTCTGCAGACGTAGAACGGTAGATCCACCCGCATCACACCTCCCTACTTGTTGTTCGTGCGCCAAGGGGGACTCCTGAGCATCGTGACTTAGGAGCCTAACTGGTCGCGTAGCCCCTCACTCCGTGGCCCCGTCCTGGTTTCCGGTCGGGACCAACGCTGGGTGAGGCATGCGCGGGGCCGGGCTCTGCCGGCGTAGAACATAAGCAAGTAGGAAGGAAAAGCACAAATTTCAAGGAATTCAAAAGCAAATATTACAGTCCACACTGTTATCTCAATGCCAAACGGAAGTTTAAACGCCTCCCTGAGGCATGATACATGTCCAGGAATTAAAGGTAGGACAGGAGCCGCGACGAAGTCACTTGTCGGCGATGGAGCAGCGCGGATTGGGTACGCATCACGGAGCGGTGGGGTCGGCAGTGCCTTGCTTCGGCTTGGTGCTGAAGGCCCGGAACTTCCCCAATAGGGCCTCTGCGCGACCCTTCACGGCCTCGGCAGCGGCCGCGGCACGCTCGCCGCTCACTGGCTCCAGCAGGCTGTCGAGGTCGACACCGAGATCGCGAAGGTAGATGTGGGTGAGGACCCGCGTCATTGCTGCAGAAGATAGGACACGCGCCTCGGCCTCGGCCGCGGGGCCAAGGCCAAGGGCAACATTTTCAAGAGCGTGAACCAGGAAGGGAAGCAGCTTGGCGGGGCCGTCCTCGGCGCCAGCCAGTGGGCTGTCCAGGCCGCTGTCGTAAAGCATCCTCAGTGAGGAGCGAGCCCTCGCCTCCATCTCCACGAAGGCCACGCGGTCCTCGGCAAGAACCAGGGCCTCGTCGTCCAGCTTGGCCTTCCTCGCCCCCAACTCCTGCTCCGGCGCGCCTAGGCGGTCGCGGCGTTTCTTGAGCTTGACCTCCCTCTCCTTGAGAGCCGCCTCGCGAGCCTTCACGCCTTCTTCCTGCTCTTGGTGAAGGCGGACCTCGTTCGCGAGCTGGTCCCGCAGACCTTGCAGTTCGCCCTCCAGCGCCTTGCAACGACCACGGACGTCGACCACCTCCCCCAGGGCTGCATCACAAGCAGCCTTTGCCTCAAGGACGACCTGCTTCTTCTCGTCGCATGCCGTCGAGGCCTGGACCAGCGCCGCCCGAATCGAAGCGTTGGAGCAAACCCATCCTGAAGCCAGCTCCAAGCGCCCGGCCACCAAGCGGGGGTCGGCGCCAAGAAGATCCTGACGCAGTCGGTCCAGCTCAGCAACAGCACGATCCAGAACGGCAGAAGGAGTCGGAGAGACAGCAGCCGGTGGAGTAGGAGGAGAAGACGGCAGCGCGGCCACAGCATCCTGAGGCGGAGTCTGCCGCGCCCCGACAGCTGAAGTGGCGGCGGCAGGCAAGAGCACCTCAGGAGCCACTTGGGCCATGGGGGCTGAGCTCGCCCCAGCCGGCTCAGCCAGGCCTCGCGCGGACGACCGGGCGGGAGAAGCCTGTGCGTTGCGGTCACCCTCCTTCGCAGGCAGAAGCGCTGCCACGGATGGAACCTCGGGAGCCCCCTTCGGCTTCTTTGCTACGGGCGCCAGCCTATCCAAGAAATGCGGACGTCAAGCCTCAGAAGCAGAGCAAGAGATAAAGACAAGAATCGAATGCTTACGGGTCGTCGTCAGTGAGCTCAAGCGGCCTCCGACCAAATTTGAAGCCTGAAAGCCAGCTGGAAGGGTCAACCTTGGCAAGCTTGGAGGCAGAAGGTGCATCTGCGGTCCGCCCCGGGGCCGGGGCAGGCCCGTGGGAGATCAGCCGGTCCTGCCCTTTTTAGGGATCGGGGGTGAGCTCCCGCCGTCCTACTCATCATTATCCTCGTCGTCGTCTTCGTCTTCATCCTCGTCGTCATCGCTCGGAGAGAGGCGGAGAATGCGGGACCGGCGCCGGGGGAGGGGAGCCCTCGACTCTCCGTCACTCGCCTTAGAGTCAGGCCCTTTTCCCCGCTCCCCTCCTTCCTCCTCTTCGCTGGAGTCGTCGGAGGGCACGTCCACCGGTCCCTCGGGAGTTTCCACGGGCACGGGCCCATCCCCGTTGAAGACGGGCATGGACTTCACTACCTGCTCCCAGTCGTCGCGGAGGAACAAGGGCGTAGGAGCGCCCGCCAACCTCGCCACATCGCCCCCGACCAGAGATTGGAGGATAGCAGCCAGATCTCCGTCGGCTAAGGCCGCGGGGCTCGGGCGGGGCCTCCACATCGGAAGTGAGTACTGTGGAAGCGGAGCCAGCTGGTGCTCTAGGAATTCCCTCAGCAGCGATGCGCCGGTCAGCTTCGCCGCCGCCATGTTGGCCGGCCTCAGATCCGCGTCCATCTTCTCCAACATCAGCTTCGCGCGGGGGTCCGTGAGCTCCGCTCGACCCCAATCGCTGGAGCTCGTGGGCTGCTCCGTCGGCAAGATCAGCCGAGGGTGGATGCGCCCAGCATCCACCAAGACCCACTTGCTCCTGAATCCCTCAATCCTTTTCCCGGGGTTCGAAATGGCAATGGCGCCACCGTACGCGACGAAGCTCGCGCACGCGGAAGCAGTACCACGAGAGGTCCGGAGGTAGAAGTAGTGGCGCAGCAAGGCCACTGAGGGCTGCACCCCTATGTGAGCCTCGCAGTAATAGGCGAAGATTGCCAGGAGAAGGACGGAGTTGGGATGGAGATGCAGGGCTTGTAGCTTATAGTGGCGGAGGACAGAGAAGAAGAACTCGGAGAAGGGAGGCACCAGGCCAGCAGCAATGGCACTTACAAAGAGCGGATAGAAGGTGCTCCCTTGACCCTCAGGGGTGGCGGAGCTGGCTTTAAACACCTTCGCCCCGTTGGTGCCCCGCGCCGTCGCCATCCGGCACAACCGGGCAAGGCTCGCCTCCGACACGTTCGGCGGGTCCAGGGTAGACGAGTACCAAGCTACGGCCGGGGGCTGACGAGGCGACATGGCTTCCTAGGTCACACGATCGGAGTGGATCTGGAAATTTTGGAGGAAGGAGAGGCGCAGGAAAGGGGATCTGAGCAGCAACCGGGGAAAGCAAGAAGCAAAGCCTAGATGGATGCCTCTCCTTTATCAACTCGCGCGGTTGCTAGGGCGCCCACGTCCAACCAACCGCCACGCGGCGCCCAAGGACGCAGGCTATTAGGGCCCACGGCGCTTCGCTCTTTCCCTTCTGCCTCCCTGCATGGCCATGTCCGGGTGCGCCTTGGGCCCGGGGGCTACTGTCGGTGTTCTGGGAACGGGGTTCCCCAGACTTGCCTGCCTCCGGCCTGCGGCGTGGCTCAAAAGGGGGCCCAGCGCGGCCCATCTTCACCAACACAAACCAAAGACCCTCGCAAGGGGCCAAGCCTCGCGGGGCGGACAACGCGGAGCTTCCTCAGGCGCGGCCTCGTTGGGCTGGCTCACGAGGAGGCGGAGAGATCAAGGCGGGGTACCTCACGAGGTGCCTGTGATGCAAGCCATGATGACCGGGGGCGCCAGGCGGGTGCCAGCCCGCGCAGTGTCCTCCCTTCCTCTTTGGTGCAAAGGGGGCAAGCGCAACCGCGGAGTACCGAGGCATCAGGCAAAGGTTGCCGTTTCGGTGCAACGAGACCAAGACCAGGAGGACTACGAGACGGAGGTCACCGTGGAGCCCAAGACAGCGTCATCACCAGAGCTTTGCGCAGGCGAAGACTACTTTTGTCAGGATAGCTGATACTAGCTGTCCCCCTTCAAATTAGCCCGCCATTGTTGGCTCCCTTCCCGCTCGATATTTGGGAAGAGGACCAGGGCCTCTATAAATAGGACCAGCCACCCACAGAGCCAAGGGGGTGGAGAAGAGAGCCAAGCCGGAGGGTTGGAAAGATAGAGAAGATCAGAAAGAGGGAGAAGAGAGCCGAGCCGGAGGGTTGGAAGGATAGAGAAGATCAGAAAGAGAGAGAGAGAAAGGTGACTGAGCTCCTCCCAGCAGTTCATCTCCCCAGCTAAGAACAGACCCTCGCGAGGCTGTTCTTCCTTGTATTGTTCATCATCATCAGCCCAAGAGGCAATCCACCACACCACACACTGGAGTAGGGTATTACACCACAACGGTGGCCCGAACCAGTATAAACCCTGCGTCTCTTGTGTTGTTCTTTCCATAGTTCAGATCCTAGCAAGGAGGAGGGGTGCAGGAAGGTAGGAGGCGAAATCCCCGCGCGCACCCCAGTGTTCGAACCTCAAGGGTCTGCCGGAACCCGGAATCCGACAAAAACCAATGCAAGTGCTCAAGAGGTAGCAGCACGCAAGGTAAACCATTATAAACTCCTAGCTAATTAAGAATGGCATGAGCAACTATAATCTCTAATTTTCATTGCAAACATGTTTCATTCATAATAGGCTGAATCAGGAATGATGAACTAATCATGTTTACAAAAACAAGATAGGTCGAGTTCATACCAGCTTTTCTCATCTCAATTAGTCCATCATATATCGTCATTATTGTCTTTCACTTGCACAACCGAACGGTGTGGATAATAATAATAGTGCACGTGCATTGGACTAAGCTGGAATCTGCAAGCATTTAATACACAAGAGAAGACAAGGTAATATGGGCTCTTGGTTAAATCAACAATAATGCATATGAGAGCCACCCAAAATTTTTCATCATGGTCTTCTCCTCTCGACCCCCAAAGTAAAGAAAGGAAATAAGACTATTTACACGGGAAAGCTCCCAACAAGCAAAAGAAGAACGAGAAATCTTTTTGGGTTTTCTTTTAATTATTACTACTATAGGCATGGAAAGTAAACTAGCTAAAAGCTACAACTAATTTGTTTGGTTTTTCTTAAGGTTTTTCAAACACACAAGAAGAATGCTGGAAAAGAAAATAAACTAGCATAGATAGTACAAGGAAAAAGTATGAGCACCGACAACTGGAATGAGTGTGTGAACATGAATGTAATGTCGGTGAGAAATACGTACTCCCCCAAGCTTAGGCTTTTGGCCTAAGTTGGTCTATGGCCATGGCTCAAAGCTGCCCTCTTCGGTGTACGGAGGAGTGTCCTCTGGGTGCCACTGGTTGGCGATCTCCTCCGGATCCCACTGATAAACAGATTGTTGATAAGGGTCAAGGGATGGCTCTGGCTCAGGCTCTGGAGCTGGTGTCACGCTCCAGTATGCATAAACGGCCTCCGACAAAATGAGGTACGTGCCGGAAAATATGTTAAACAAAGAGGGCGCAGGCAAGGTAATAATCTCACGGTAATTTTTATCAAATATCAATTTATACTTAAGCATGTTCTTCTTATCTTTAACAATGAAATCATGTGCTACCGTACTCTTATAATCTAGAAAAATAGGGGGCAACAACTTTTCCTCTTTCTCATAATGCCTAATAGGTATCCTAAAGTGTGCAGCAAGGCGCGAAGCAAAGATGCCTCCAAAGGTGGGGCCCTTTGTACGGTTCAGATTTAATTGTTTAGCAACAATAGTGCCTAAACTGAAAGTGGTATCATGAAACAAAGCATGGCATAAAATAACAATATCAGGAGCACTGAGATTTCCACTGTTCCCGCGACCAATTAAGTAGCAAATATTGCAAAGTAACGTAGAACAGGAAAATGTATGATAATAATTCTTGCATCAAAAACTTTCCTCGTTTCCCCTACAACAATTGTATCAATAAACCCCTCCACATCATTACAATGTGGTTCCTGTATGTTGCCAGCAAAGGGTATCTTACAGACCCGACAAAAATCATATAGTGACATCTCCTTAACCTCATCATATAAATGAAATTCCACCGAAGGTGGTGATTTCTTAGCATGAAAGTAAAAAATTTGCATGAAAATATTAGTGAGGAGGAGATACTGTTCGCGCTGGTCGCGGAGGAAGTCGACGAGGCCTGCATTCTTAGCCAAATAATAAAAGTCATCATAAATCCCGGCTGCTCTCAAGAACTCATCACAAGGCCATTCGCACGGCTGAACCTCCGTAGTGCGAGGGAGATTATATTTGGGCTTCTTATTCTCTTCACTTTGCTTACCCTTCGAGCTTCGGCTCGAAGAGCCCCTCAACAATCTCTTCATCATTTTCTTTCTCTGAAAAATTTCTGAAATTTTTAGTGACTCAAAATAAAAGTGAACCAAACTCAACAAGATTGGTAGCAACTACTCCTACAAGTGCCTAGAGGCCATATCATGCATTAAAACTACTTTTGACCACCTAAATTTGACATGCAAGCTCAAGAACAGGGTCACCTAAGCAGCAAAAATTTGCAATAAATAAAGCACTAGAACAAAAACAAATTGGACCATTGGATGAGTCACATACCGAAGAACAATCCCCCAAAGCAGTTTTGTGAATGGAGCTTTGAGCTAGGAGATCGAAAATGACAACAAGATGAGCTAGAACCCGGGTTTGAGCTATGGGAGGATTTTTCTGGAGGAAGACGAAGTGTGTGGTTGCTGGAATAAGTGGAGGGTCCTGATGTCTACTACACAACCTTCTTCTTGTAGACATTGTTGGGCCTCCAAGTGCAGAGCTTTGTAGGACAGTAGAAAATTTCCCTCAAGTGGATGACCTAAGGTTTATCAATCCGTAGGAGGCGTAGGATGAAGATGGTCTCTCTCAAGCAACCCTGCAACCAAATAACAAAGAGTCTCTTGTGTCCCCAACACACCCAATACAATGGTAAATTGTATAGGTGCACTAGTTCGGCGAAGAGATGGTGATACAAGTGCAATATGGATAGTAGATAATAGTTTTTGCAATCTGAAAATATATAAACAGCAAGGTAACAAGTGATAAAAGTGAGCGTAAACGGTATTGCAATGATAGGAAATAAGGCCTAGGGTTCATACTTTCACTAGTGTAAGTTCCCTCAACAATACTAACATAATTGGATCACATAACTATCCCTCAACATGCAACAAAGAGTCACTCCAAAGTCACTAATAGCGGAGAACGAACGAAGAGATTATGGTAGGGTACGAAACCACCTCAAAGTTATTATTTCCAATCAATCCGGTGGGCTATTCCTATAAGTGTCACAAACAGCCCTAGAGTTCGTACTAGAATAACACCTTAAGACACAAATCAACCAAAACCCTAATGTCACCTAGATACTCAAATGTCACCTCAAGTATCCGTGGGCATGATTATACGATATGCATCACACAATCTCAAATTCATCTATTCAACCAACACAAAGGACCTCAAAGAGTGCCCCAAAGTTCTACCGGAGAATCACGACGAAAACGTGTGCCAACCCCTATGCATAGGTTCCCAATGTCACGAAACCCGCAAGTTGATCACCTCAACATACATCAAGTGGCACGTGGTGTCCCATTGTCACCACAGATATCCACAGCAAGACATACATCAAGTGTTCTCAAGTCTTTAAAGACTCAATCCGATAAGATTACTTCAAAGGGGAAACTCAATTTATTACAAGAGAGAAGAGGGGGAGGAGAAACATAAGATCCAACTATAATAGCAAAGCTTGCGATACATCAAGATCGTGCCAAATCAAGAACACCAGAGAGAGAGAGATCAAACACATAGCTACTGGTACATACCCTCAGCCCCGAGGGAGAACTACTCCCTCCTCGTCATGGAGAGCGTCGGGATGATGAAGATGGCCACCGGTGAGGATTCACCCTCTGGCAGGGTGCTGGAACAGGGTCCCGATTGACTTTTGGTGGCTACGGAGGCTTCTGGCGGCGGAACTCCCGATCTATCTTGCACTCTGGAAGTTTTAGGTCACGTAGGTATATATGGGTGCAGTGAAGGAAATATGCCCTAGAGGCAATAATAAAGTTATTATTTATTTCCTTATATCATGATAAATGTTCATTATTCATGCTAGAATTGTATTAACCGGAAACATAATACATGTGTGAATACATAGACAAACAGAGTGTCACTAGTATGCCTCTACTTGACTAGCTCATTGATCAAAGATGGTTATGTTTCCTAACCATAGACATGAGTTGTCATTTGATTAACGGGATCACATCATTAGGAGAATGATGTGATCGACTTGACCCATTCCGTTAGCTTAGCACTTGATCGTTTAGTTTGTTGCTATTGCTTTCTTCATGACTTATACATGTTCCTATGACTATGAGATTATGCAACTCCCGTTTACCGGAGGAACACTTTGTGTGCTACCAAACGTCACAACGTAACTGGGTGATTATAAAGGTGCTCTACGGGTGTCTCTGAAGGTACTTGTTGGGTTGGAGTATTTCGAGATTAGGATTTGTCACTTCGATTGTCAGAGAGGTATCTCTGGGCCCTCTCGGTAATGCACATCACCTAAGCCTTGCAAGCATTGCAACTAATGAGTTAGTTGCGAGATGATGTATTACGGAACGAGTAAAGATACTTGACAGTAACGAGATTGAACTAGGTATTGAGATACCGATGATCGAATCTCAGGCAAGTAACATACCGATGACAAAGGGAACAACGTATGTTGTTATGCGGTCTGACCGATAAAGATCTTCGTAGAATATGTAGGAGCCAATATGATCATCCAGGTTCCGCTATTGGTTATTGACCGGAGACGTGTCTCGGTCATGTCTACATAGTTCTCGAACCCGTAGGGTCCGCACGCTTAACGCTACGATGACAGTTATATTATGAGTTTATATGTTTTGATGTACCAAAGGAGTTCGGAGTCCCGGATGAGATCGGGGACATGACGAGGAGTCTCGGAATGGTTGAGACGTAAAGATCAATATATTGGATGACTATATTCGGACTTCGGAAAGGTTCTGAGTGATTCGGGTATTTTTCGGAGTAACATAGAGTTACGGGAATTCGCCGGGGAGTATATGGGCCTTATTGGGCCATACGGGAATAGAGGAGATAGGCCAAAAGAAAGGAGGCCTGCGCCCCCCTCTGGTCCGAATTGGACAAGGGGTGCAGCCCCCTTTTCCTTCTCCCTCTCCTCCTCTTTCCTTCTCTCCTACTCCAACAAGGAAAGGAGGAGTCCTACTCCCAGTAGGAGTAGGACTCCCCCCTTGGCGTGCCCTCCTAGGCCGGCCGCCTCCTCCCTTGCTCCTTTATATACAGGGGCAGGGGGCACCTCTAGACACAACAAGTTGATCGTCTCTTAGCCGTGTGCGGTGCCCCCTCCACGATAGTCCACCTTGATAATACTGTAGCGGTGCTTAGGCGAAGCCCTGCGTCGGTAGAACATCAACATCGTCACCACACTGTCGGCTGACGAAACTCTCCCTCAACACTCGGCTGGATCGGAGTTCGAGGGACGTCATTGGGCTGAACGTGTGCTGAACTCGGAGGTGCCGTACGTTCGGTACTTGGATCGGTCGGATCGGGAAGACGTACGACTACTTCGTCTACGTTGTGTCAACGCTTCCGTTGCCGGTCTACGAGGGTACGTAGACAACACTCACCCCTCTCATTGCTATGCATCACCATGATCTTGCTTGTGCGTAGGAATTTTTTTGAAATTACTACATTCCCCAACAGTGGCATCCGAGCCTAGGTTTTATGTGTTGATGTTGTGCATGAGTAAAACACAAGTGAGTTGTGGGCGATATAAGTCATACTGCTTACCAGCATGTAATATTTTGGTTCGGCGGTATTGTTGGATGAAGTGGCCCGGACCGACATTACGCGTACGCTTACGCGAGACTGGTTCTACCGACGTGCTTTGCACACAGTTGGCTGGCGGGTGTCAGTTTCTCCAACTTTAGTTGAACCAAGTGTGGCTACGCCCGGTCCTTGCGAAGGTTAAAACAGCACCAACTTGACAAATTATCGTTGTGGTTTTTGATGCGTAGGTAAGAACAGTTCTTGCTAAGCCCGTAGCAGCCACGTAAAACTTGCAACAACAAAGTAGAGGACGTCTAACTTGGTTTTGCAGGGCATGTTGTGATGTGATATGGTCAAGACATGATGCTAAATTTTATTGTATGAGATGATCATGTTTTGTAACCGAGTTATCGACAACTGGCAGGAGCCATATGGTTGTCGCTTTATTGTATGCAATGCAATCGCGCTGTAATGCTTTACTTTATCACTAAGCAGTAGCGATAGTCGTGGAAGCATAAGATTGGCGAGACAACAACGATGCTACGATGGAGATCAAGGTGTCGTGCCGGTGACGATGGTGATCATGACGGTACTTCGGAGATGGAGATCACAAGTACAAGATGATGATGGCCATATCATATCACTTATATTGATTGCATGTGATGTTTATCTTTTATGCATCTTATCTTGCTTTGATTGACGGTAGCATTATAAGATGATCCCTCACTAAATTATCAAAGTATAAGTGTTCTCCCTGAGTATGCACTGTTGCAAAAGTTCTTCGTGCTGAGACACCACGTGATGATCGGGTGTGATAGGCTCTACGTTCAAATACAACGGGTGCAAAACAGTTGCACACGTGGAATACTCAGGTTAAACTTGACGATCCTAGCATATAACAGATATGGCCTCGGAACACGGAGACTGAAAGGTCGAGCGTGAATCATATAGTAGATATGATCAAGATAGTGATGTTCACCATTGAAACTATTCCATCTCACGTGATGATTAGACATGGTTTAGTTGATATGGATCACATGATCACTTAGAAGATTAGAGGGATGTCTGTCTAAGTGGGAGTTCTTAAGTAATATGATTAATTGAACTTTAATTTATCATGAACTTAGTCCTGGTAGTATTAGCATATCTATGTTGTAGATCAATAGCTCGCAATGTTGCTCCCAGTTTATTGTGTTCCTAGAGAAAAATTATGTTGAAAAATGTTAGTAGCAATGATGCGGATTGGATTCGTGATCTGAGGTTTATCCTCATTGTTGCACAGAAGAATTATGTCTTTAATGCACCGCTAGGTGACAGACCTATTGCAGGAGTAGAGGCAGATGTTATGAACGTTTGGCTAGCTCAATATGATGACTACTTGATAGTTTAGTGCACCATGCTTAACAACTTAGAATCGGGACTTCAAAGACGTTTTGAATGCCATGGACCATATGAGATGTTCTAGGAGCTGAAGTTAATATTTCAAGCAAATACCCGAGTTGAGAGATATGAAGTCTCCAACAAGTTCTATAGCTAAAAAGATGGAGGAGAATAGCTCAAGCAGTGAGCATGTGCTCAGATTGTCTGGGTACTACAATCGCTTGAATCAAGTGGGAGTTAATCTTCTAGATAAAATAGTGACTGATAGAATTCTCTAGTCACCATCACCAAGTTAGTAGAACTTCGTGATGAACTATAATATGCAAGGGATGATGAAAACGATTCCCGAGCTTTTCATGATGATGAAATCGATGAAGGTAGAAATCAATAAAGAGCATCAAGTGTTGATGATTAACAAGACCACTAGTTTCAAGAAAAGGGCAAAGGGAAAGAAAGGGAACTTCAAGAAGAACGGCAAGCAAGTTGCTGCTCAAGTGAAGAAGCCCAAGTCTGGTCCTAAGCCTGAGACTAAGTGCTTCTACTGCAAAGGGACTGGTCACTGGAAGCGGAACTGCCCCAAGTATTTGGCGGATAAGAAGGATGGCAAAGTGAACAAAGGTATATTTGATATACAGATTATTGATGTATATTTTACTAGTGTTCGTAGCAACCCCTTGATATTTGATACTGGTTTAGTTGCTAAGAGTAGTAACTCGAAACGGGAGTTGCAAAATAAACAGAGACTAGTTAAGGGCGAGGTGACGATGTGTGTTGGAAGTAGTTCCAAGATTGATATGATCATCATCTCACACTCCCTATACTTTCGGGATTAGTGTTGAAACTAAATAAGTGTTATTTGGTGTTTGCGTTGAGCATGAATATGATTTGCTCATGTTTGTTGCAATACGGTTATTCATTTAATTAGAGAATAATTGTTGTTCTATTTACATGAATAAAACCTTCTATGGTCATACACCCAATAAAATGGTTTGTTGGATCTCGATCGTAGTAATACACATATTCATAATATTGAAGCTAAAAGATACAAAGTTAATAATGATAGTGCAACTAATTTGTGGCACTGCCGTTTAGGTCATATTGGTGTAAAGCACATGAAGAAAATCCATGCTGATGGGCTTTTGGAATCACTTGATTATGAATCAGTTGATGCTTGCGAACCCTGCCTCATGAGGCAAGATGACTAAGACTCCGTTCTCTGGAACAATGGAGCAAGCAACTGACTTATTGGAAATAATACATACTGATGTATGCAGTCCGATGAATGTTGAGGCTCACGCCAGGTATCATTATTTTCTGATCTTCACAGATGATTTGAGCAGATATGAGTATATCTACTTGATGAAACACAAGTCTGAAATATTTGAAAAGTTCAAAGAATTTCAGAGTGAAGTGGAGAATCACCGTAACAAAAATAAAAGTTTCTACGATATGATCGCAGAATTAAAATATTTGAATTACGAGTTTGGCCTTCATTTAAAACAATGTGAAATAGTTTCACTACTCACGCCACCTGGAACACCACAGTGTAATGGTGTGTCCGAACGTCGTAACCGTGCTTTATTAGATATGGTGCGATCTATGATGTTTCTTACCAATTACCACTATCGTTTTGGGGTTATGCATTAGAGATAGCTACATTCAAGTTAAATAGGGCACCATCTAAATCCGTTGAGACGACACTGTATGAACTTTGGTTTGGCAAGAAACCTAAGCTATTGTTTCTTAAAGTTTGGGACTGCGATGCTTATGTGAAAAGGTTTCAACATGGTAAGGTCGAACCCAAATCGGAGAAGTAAATATTCATAGGATACCCAAAAGAAAATGTTGGGTACACCTTCTATCACAGATCCGAAGGCAAGATATTCATTGTTGAGAATGGATCCTTTCTAGAGAAGGAGTTTCTCTCGAAAGTAGTGAGTGGGAGGAAAGTAGAACTTGATGAGGTAACTGTACCTGCTCCCATATTGGAAAGTAGTTCATCACAGAAATCTGTTCCTGTGACTACTACACCAATTAGTGAGGAAGCTAATGATGATGATCATGTAACTTCAGATCAAGTTACTACCGAACCTCGTAGGTAAACCAGAGTGTGATCCACACCAGAGTGGTACGGTTATCCTATTTTGGAGGTCATGTTACTTGACCATGACGAACCTACGAACTATGAGGAAGCGATGATGAGCCCAGATTCCGCGAAATGGCTTGAGGCCATGAAATCTGAGATGAGATCCACGTATGAGAACAAAGTATAGACTTTGATTGACTTGCCCATTGATCGGCGAGCATTGAGATTAAATGGATCTTCAAGAGGAAGACGGACGCTGATAGTAGTGTTACTATCTACAAAGCTAGAATTGTCGCAAAAAGGTTTTCGACAAGTTCAAGGTGTTGACTACGATGAGAGTTTCTCACTCGTATCTATGCTTAAGTCAGTCCGAATCATGTTAGAAATTGCCGCATTTTATGAAATCTAGCAAATGGATAAACAAAACTGCATTCCTTAATGGATTTATTAAAGCAGAGTTGTATATGATGCAACCAGCAGTTTTTGTCAATCCTAAAGGTACTAACAAAATATGCAAGCTCCAGCGATCCATCTATGGACTGGTGCAAGCATCTCGGAGTTGGAATGTACGCTTTGATAAGTTGATCAACGCATATATGCAGACTTGCGGTGAAGCCTGCATTTACAAGAAAGTGAGTGGGAGCACAACAACATTTTTGATAAGTATATGTGAATGACATATTGTTGATCGGAGATAATGTAGAATTATTCTGCAAAGCATAAAGGAATGTTTGAAAGGAGTTTTTCAAAGAAAGACCTCGGTGAAGCTGCTTACATATTGAGCATCAAGATCTATAGAGATGGATCAAGACGCTTGATAAGTTTTTCAATGAGTACATACCTTGACAAGATTTTGAAGTAGCTCAAAATGGAACAATCAAAGAAGGAGTTCTTGCCTGTGTTACAAGGTGTGAAGTTGAGTAAGACTCAAAACCCGACCACGACAGAAGATAGAGAGAGAATGAAAGTCATTCCCTATGCCTCAGCCATAGGTTCTATAAAGTATGCCATGCTGTGTGCCAGACCTATTGTATACCCTGCCCTGAGTTGGGCAAAGGGAGTACAATAGTGATCTAGGAGTAGATCACTGGACATTGGTCAAAATTATCCTTAGTGGAATAAGGATATGTTTCTCGATTATGGAAGTGACAAAAGGTTCATCGTAAAAGGTTACGTCAATGCAAGTTTTGACACTGATCCAGATGACTCAAAGTCTCAATCTGGATACATATTGAAAGTGGGAGCAATTAGCTAGAGTAACTCCATGCAGAGCATTGTTGACATAGAAATTTGCAAAATACATACGGATCTGAATGTGGCAGACCCGTTGACTAAACTTCCCTCACAAGCAAAACATGATCACACCTTAGTACTCTTTGGGTATTAATCACATAGCGATGTGAACTAGATTATTGACTCTAGTAAACCCTTTGGGTGTTGGTCACATGACAATGTGAACTATGGGTGTTAATCACATGGTGATGTGAACTATTGATGTTAAATCACATGGCGATGTGAACTAGATTATTGACTCTAGTGCAAGTGGGAGACTGAAGGAAATATGCCCTAGAGGCAATAATAAAGTTATTATTTATTTCCTTATATCATGATAAATGTTTATTATTCATGCTAGAATTGTATTAACCGGAAACATAATACATGTGTGAATACATAGACAAACAGAGTGTCACTAGTATGCCTCTACTTGACTAGCTCGTTGATCAAAGATGGTTATGTTTCCTAACCATAGACATGAGTTGTCATTTGATTAACGGGATCACATCATCAGGAGAATGATGTGATTGACTTGACCCATTCCGTTAGCTTAGCACTTGATCGTTTAGTTTGTTGCTATTGCTTTCTTCATGACTTATACATGTTCCTATGACTATGAGATTATGCAACTCCCGTTTACCGGAGGAACACTTTGTGTGCTACCAAACGTCACAACATAACTGGGTGATTATAAAGTTGCTCTACAGGTGTTTCTGAAGGTACTTGTTGGGTTGGCGTATTTCGAGATTAGGATTTCTCACTCCGATTGTCGGAGAGGTATCTCTGGGCCCTCTCGGTAATGCACATCACCTAAGCCTTGCAAGCATTGCAACTAATGAGTTAGTTGCGAGATGATGTATTACGGAACGAGTAAAGAAACTTGACGGTAACGAGATTGAACTAGGTATTGAGATACCGACGATCGAATCTCAGGCAAGTAACATACCGATGACAAAGGGAACAACGTATGTTGTTATGCGGTCTGACCGATAAAGATCTTCATAGAATATGTAGGAGCCAATATGATCATCCAGGTTCCACTATTGGTTATTGATTGGAGACGTGTCTCGGTCATGTCTACATAGTTCTCGAACCCGTAGGGTCCGCACGCTTAACGCTACGATGACAGTTATATTATGAGTTTATATGTTTTGATGTACTGAAGAAGTCTGGAGTCCCGGATGACATCGGGGACATGACGAGGAGTCTCGAAATGGTCGAGACATAAAGATCGATATATTGGACGACCATATTCGGACTTTAGAAAGGTTCCAAGTGATTCGGGTATTTTTCAGAGTACCAGAGAGTTACGGGAATTCGCCGGGGAGTATCTGGGCCTTATTGGGCCATACGGGAATAGAGGAAATAGGCCAAAAGGAAGGAGGCCTGCGCCCCCCCTCTGGTCCGAATTGGACAAGGGGTGCAGCCCCCTTTTCCTTCTCCCTCTCCTCCTCTTTCCTTCTCTCCTACTCCAACAAGGAAAGGAGGAGTCCTACTCCCGGTAGGAGTAGGAATCCCCCATTGGCGCGCCCTCCTAGGCCGGCCGCCTCCTCCCTTGCTCCTTTATATACAGGGGCAGGGGGCACCTCTAGACACAACAAGTTGATCAAGTTGATCGTCTCTTAGCCATTTGCGGTGCCCCCCTCCACGATAGTCCACATCGATAATACTGTTGCGGTGCTTAGGCGAAGCCCTGCGTCGGTAGAACATCAACATCGTCACCACATCGTCGTGCTGACGAAACTCTCCCTCAACACTCGGCTGGATTGGAGTTCGAGGGACGTCATCGGGCTGAACGTGTGCTGAACTTGGAGGTGTCGTACGTTCGATACTTGTATCGGTCGGAACGGGAAGACGTACGACTACTTCCTCTATGTTGTGTCAACGCTTCTGTTGCCGGTCTACGAGGGTACGTAGACAACACTCTCCCCTCTCGTTGCTATGCATCACCATGATCTTGCTTGTGCGTAGGAATTTTTTTGAAATTACTACGTTCCCCAACAGTGGCATCCGAGCCTAGGTTTTATGCTTTGATGTTGTGCAAGAGTGGAACACAAGTGAGTTGTGGTCGATATAAGTCATACTTCTTACCAGCATGTCATACTTTGGTTCGGCGGTATTGTTGGATGAAGCGGCCCGAACGGACATTACGCGTACGCTTACGCGAGACTGGTTCTACCGACGTGCTTTGCACACAGGTGGCTAGCGGGTGTCAGTTTCTCCAACTTTAGTTGAACCAAGTGTGGCTACGACCGGTCCTTGCGAAGGTTAAAACAACACCAACTTGACAAACTATCATTGTGGTTTTTGATACATAGGTAAGAACGGTTCTTGCTAAGCCCGTAGCAGCCACGTAAAACTTGCAACAACAAAGTAGAGGACGTCTAACTTGTTTTTGCAGGGCATGTTGTGATGTAATATGGTCAAGACATGATGCTAAATTTTGTTGTATGAGATGATCATGTTTTGTAACCGAGTTATCGGCAACTGGCAGGAGCCATATGGTTGTCGCTTTATTGTATGCAATGCAATCGCGCTGTAATGCTTTACTTTATCACTAAGCGGTAGCGATAGTCGTGGAAGCATAAGATTGGCGAGACGACAACGATGCTATGATGGAGATCAAGGTGTCTTGCCGGTGACGATGGTGATCATGACGGTACTTCGGAGATGGAGATCACAAGTACAAGATGATGATGGCCATATCATATCACTTATCTTGATTGCATGCGATGTTTATCTTTTATGCATCTTATCTTGCTTTGATTGACAGTAGCATTATAAGATGATCCCTCACTAAATTATCAAAGTATAAGTGTTCTCCCTGAGTATGCACCGTTGCGAAAGTTCTTCGTGCTGAGACACCATGTGATGATCAGGTGTGATAGGCTCTACGTTCAAATACAACGGGTGCAAAACAGTTGCACATGCGGAATACTCAGGTTAAACTTGACGAGCCTAGCATATAACAGATATGGCCTCGGAACACGGAGACTGAAAGGTCGAGCGTGAATCATATAGTAGATATGATCAACATAGTGATGTTCACCATTGAAAGTACTCCATCTCACGTGATGATCGGACATGGTTTAGTTGATATGGATCATGTGATCACTTAGAAGATTAGAGGGATGTCTGTCTAATTGGGGGTTCTTAAGTAATATGATTAATTGAACTTTAATTTGTCATGAACTTAGTCCTGGTAGTATTAGCATATCTATCTTGTAGATCAATAGCTCGCGATGTTGCTCCCAGTTTATTGTGTTCCTAGAGAAAAATTATGTTGAAAAATGTTAGTAGCAATGATGCGGATTGGATCCGTGATCTGAGGTTTATCCTCATTGCTGCACAGAAGAATTATGTCTTTAATGCACCGCTAGGTGACAGACCTATTGCAGGAGTAGAGGTAGACATTATGAACGTTTGGCTAGCTCAATATGATGACTACTTGATAGTTTAGTGCACCATGCTTAACAGCTTAGAATCGGAACTTCAAAGACGTTTTGAATGCTATGGACCATATGAGATGTTCTAGGAGTTGAAGTTAATATTTCAAGCAAATACCCGAGTTGAGAGATATGAAGTCTCCAACAAGTTCTATAGCTAAAAAGATGGAGGAGAATAGCTCAAGCAGTGAGCATGTGCTCAGATTGTCTGGGTACTACAATCGCTTGAATCAAGTGGGAGTTAATCTTCCAGATAAAATAGTGATTGACATAATTCTCTAGTCACCATCACCAAGTTAGTAGAACTTCGTGATGAACTATAATATGCAAGGGATGATGAAAACGATTCCCGAGCTTTTCATGATGATGAAATCGATGAAGGTAGAAATCAATAAATAGCATCAAGTGTTGATGATTAACAAGACCACTAGTTTCAAGAAAAGGGCAAAAGGAAAGAAAGGGAACTTCAAGAAGAACGGCAAGCAAGTTGCTGCTCAAGTGAAGAAGCCCAAGTCTGGTCCTAAGCCTGAGACTAAGTGCTTCTACTGCAAAGGGACTGGTCACTGGAAGTGGAACTGCCCCAAGTATTTGGCGGATAATAAGGATGGCAAAGTGAACAAAGGTATATTTGATATACAGATTATTGATGTGTATTTTACTAGTGTTCGTAGCAACCCCTCGGTATTTGATACTGGTTCAGTTGCTAAGAGTAGTAACTCGAAACAGGAGTTGCAAAATAAACAGAGACTAGTTAAGGGCGAGGTGACGATGTGTGTTGGAAGTAGTTCCAAGATTGATATGATCATCATCGCGCACTCCCTATAGTTTTGGGATTAGTATTGAAACTAAATAAGTGTTATTTGGTGTTTGCGTTGAGCATGAATATGATTTGATCATGTTTGTTGCAATACGGTTATTCATTTAATTAGAGAATAATTGTTGTTCTATTTACATGAATAAAACCTTCTATGGTCATACAACCAATAAAATGGTTTGTTGGATCTCGATCGTAGTAATACACATATTCATAATATTGAAGCCAAAAGATACAAAGTTAATAATGATAGTGCAACTTATTTGTGGCACTGTCGTTTAGGTCATATTGGTGTAAAGCGCATGAAGAAAATCCATGCTGATGGGCTTTTGGAATCACTTGATTATGAATCAGTTGATGCTTGCGAACCGTGCCTCATGAGGCAAGATGACTAAGACTCCGTTCTCCGGAACAATGGAGCAAGCAACTGACTTATTGGAAATAATACATACTGATGTATGTAGTCCGATGAATGTTGAGGCTCACGACAGGTATCATTATTTTCTGATCTTCACAGATGATTTGAGCAGATATGAGTATATCTACTTGATGAAACACAAGTCTGAAATATTTGAAAAGTTCAAAGAATTTCAGAGTGAAGTGGAGAATCATCGTAACAAAAATAAAAGTGTCTACGATATGATCGCAGAATTAAAATATTTGAATTACGAGTTTGGCCTTCAGTTAAAACAATGTGAAATAGTTTCACTACTCACGCCACCTGGAACACCACAGTGTAATGGTGTGTCCGAACGTCGTAACCGTGCTTTATTAGATATGGTGCGATCTATGATGTTTCTTACCAATTACCACTATCGTTTTGGGGTTATGCATTAGAGACAGCTACATTCATGTTAAATAGGGCACCATCTAAATCTATTGAGACGACACTGTATGAACCGTGGTTTGGCAAGAAACCTAAGCTGTTGTTTCTTAAAGTTTGGGACTGCGATGCTTATGTGAAAAAGTTTCAACATGATAAGCTCGAACCCAAATCGGGGAAGTAAATCTTCATAGGATACCCAAAAGAAAATGTTGGGTACACCTTCTATCACAGATCCGAAGGCAAGATATTCATTGCTGAGAATGGATCCTTTCTAGAGAAGGAGTTTCTCTCGAAAGTAGTGAGTGGGAGGAAAGTAGAACTTGATGAGGTAACTGTACCTGCTCCCTTATTGGAAAGTAGTTCATCACAGAAATCTGTTCCTGTGACTACTACACCAATTAGTGAGGAAGCAAATGATGATGATCATGTAACTTCAGATCAAGTTACTACCGAACCTCGTAGGTAAACCAGAGTGTGATCCACACCAGAGTGGTATGGTAATCCTATTCTGGAGGTCATGTTACTTGACCATGACGAACCTACGAACTATGAGGAAGCGATGATGAGCCCAGATTCCGTGAAGTGGCTTGAGGCCATGAAATCTGAGATGAGATCCATGTATGAGAACAAAGTATAGACTTTGATTGACTTGCTCATTGATCGGCGAGCCATTGAGATTAAATGGATCTTCAAGAGGAAGACGGACGCTGATAGTAGTGTTACTATCTACAAAGCTAGAATTGTCGCAAAAAGGTTTTCGACAAGTTCAAGGTGTTGACTACGATGAGAGTTTCTCACTCGTATCTATGCTTAAGTCTGTCCGAATAATGTTAGAAATTGCCACATTTTATGAAATCTAGCAAATGGATAAACAAAACTGCATTCCTTAATGGATTTATTAAAGAATAGTTGTATATGATGCAACCAGAAGGTTTTGTCAATCCTAAAGGAACTAAAAAAATATGCAAGCTCCAGCGATCCATCTATGGACTGGTGCAAGCATCTCGGAGTTGGAATATATGCTTTGATAAGTTGATCAAAGCATATAGTTTTATGCAGACTTGCGGTGAAGCCTGCATTTACAAGAAAGTGAGTGGGAGCACTACAGCATTTCTGATAAGTATATGTGAATGACATATTGTAGATCGGAGATAATGTAGAATTATTCTGCAAAGCATAAAGGAATGTTTGAAAGGAGTTTTTCAAAGAAAGACCTCGGTGAAGCTGCTTACATATTGAGCATCAAGATCTATAGAGATAGATCAAGACGCTTGATAAGTTTTTCAATGAGTACATACCTTGACAAGATTTTGAAGTAGTTCAAAATGGAACAGTCAAAGAAGGAGTTCTTGCCTGTGTTACAAGGTGTGAAGTTGAGTAAGACTCAAAACCCGACCACGACAGAAGATAGAGAGAGAATGCAAGTCATTCCCTATGCCTCAGCCATAGGTTCTATAAAGTATGCCATGTTGTGTACCAGACCTATTGTATACCCTGCCCTAAGTTTGGCAAAGGGCGTACAATAGTGATCTAAGAGTAGATCACTGGACATTGGTCAAAATTATCCTTAGTGGACTAAGGATATGTTTCTCGATTATGGAAGTGACAAAAGGTTCGTCCTAAAAGGTTATGTCAATGCAAGTTTTGACACTGATCCAGATGACTCGAAGTCTCAATCTGGATACATATTGAAAGTGGGAGCAATTAGCTAGAGTAACTCTGTGCAGAGCATTGTTGACATAGAAATTTGTAAAATACATACGGGTCCGAATGTGGCAGACCCGTTGACTAAACTTCCCTCACAAGCAAAACATGATCACACCTTAGTACTCTTTGGGTATTAATCACATAGAGATGTGAACTAGATTATTGACTCTAGTAAACCCTTTGGGTGTTTGTCACATGACGATGTGAACTATGGGTGTTAATCACATGGTGATGTGAACTATTGATGTTAAATCACATGGCGATGTGAACTAGATTATTGATTCTAGTGCAAGTGGGAGACTGAAGGAAATATGCCCTAGAGGCAATAATAAAGTTATTATTTATTTCCTTATATCATGATAAATGTTTATTATTCATGCTAGAATTGTATTAACCGGAAACATAATACATGTGTGAATTCATAGACAAACAGAGTGTCACTAGTATGCCTCTACTTGACTAGCTCATTGATCAAAGATGGTTATGTTTCCTAACCATAGACATGAGTTGTCATTTGATTAACGGGATCACATCATTAGGAGAATGATGTGATTGACTTGACCCATTCCGTTAGCTTAGCAATTGATCGTTTAGTTTGTTGCTATTGCTTTCTTCATGACTTATACATGTTCCTATGACTATGAGATTATGCAACTCCCATTTACCGGAGGAACACTTTGTGTGCTACCAAACATCAGAACGTAACTGGGTGATTATAAAGGTGCTCTACAGGTGTCTGTGAAGGTACTTGTTGGGTTGGCGTATTTCGAGATTAGGATTTGTCACTCCGATTATCGGAGAGGTATCTCTGGGCCCACTCGGGAATGCACATCACCTAAGCCTTGAAAGCATTGTAACTAATGAGTTAGTTGCGAGATGATGTATTACGGAACGAGTAAAGAAACTTGCCGGTAACGAGATTGAACTAGGTATTGAGATACCGACGATCGAATCTCAGGCAAGTAACATACCGATGACAAAGGGAACAACGTATGTTGTTATGCGATCTGACCGATAAAGATCTTTGTAGAATATGTAGGAGCCAATATGAGCATCCAGGTTCCGCTATTGGTTATTGACCGGAGACGTGTCTCGGTCATGTCTATATAGCTCTCGAACCCGTAGGGTCCGCATGCTAAACGCTACGTTGATAGTTATATTATGAGTTTATATGTTTTGATGTACCGAAGGAGTTCGTAGTCCCGAATGAGATCGGGGACATGACGAGGAGTCTCAAAATGGTCGAGACGTAAAGATCGATATATTGGACGACTATATTCGGACTTCGGAAAGGTTCTGAGTGATTCGGGTATTTTTCGGAGTACCAGAGAGTTACGGGAATTCGCCAGGGAGTATATGGGCCTTATTGGGCCATACGGGAATAGAGGAGATAGGCCAAAAGGAAGGAGGCCTGCGCCCCCCTTTGGTCCGAATTGGACAAGGGGTGCAGCCCCCTTTTCCTTCTCCCTCTCCTCCTCCTTCCTTCTCTCCTCCTCCAACAAGGAAAGGAGGAGTCCTCCCGGTAGGAGTAGGACTCCCCCCTTGGCGCGCCCTCCTAAGCCGGCCGCCTCCTCCCTTGCTTCTTTATATACAGGGGCAGGGGGCACCTCTAGACACAACAAGTTGATCAAGTTGATCGTCTCTTAGCCGTGTGCGGTGCCCCCTCCACGATAGTCCACCTCGATAATACTGTAGTAGTGCTTAGGCGAAGCTCTGCATCGGTAGAACATCAACATCGTCACCACACCGTCGTGCTGACAAAACTCTCCCTCAACACTCGGATGGATCGGAGTTCAAGCGACGTCATCGGGCTGAACGTGTGCTGAACTCGGAGGTGCCGTACGTTTGGTACTTGGATCGGTCGGATCAGGAAGACGTACGACTACTTCCTCTACGTTGTGTCAACGCTTCCGTTGCCGGTCTACGAGGGTACATAGACAACACTCTCCCCTCTCGTTGCTATGCATCACCATGATCTTGCTTCTGCGTAGGAATTTTTTTGAAATTACTACGTTCCCCAACATGCAGGAGGTACATCAGGGGAGCCACGAGGGCCCCACGAGACAGGGGCGCGCCCTAGGGGGGTGGGCACACCCCCCACCCTCGTGAGCACCTCGTTCCTTCCTTGACATGGGGTCCAAGTCCATCAGGTGTGTTTCCTTCCAAAAATAACTTCTCCAGTAGATTTCGTTCCGTTTCGACTCCGTCTGATATTCCTTTTCTTCAAAACACTGAAATAGGCATAAAGCAGCAAATCTGGGCTGGGCCTCCGGTTAATAGGTTAGTCCCAAAAATAATATAAAAGTGGATAATAAAGCCCAATATTGCCCAAAACAGTAGATAATATAGCATGGAGTAATAAAAAATTATAGATACGTTGGAGACGTATCAAGCATCCCCAAGCTTAATTCCTGCTCGTCCTCGAGTAGGTAAATGATAAAAAGGATAATTTTTGATGTGGAATGCTAGTTGGCATAATTTTAATGTAATTCTTCTTAATTGTGGCAAGAATATTCAGATCCATAAGATTCAAGACAAAAGTTTATATTGACATAGAAATAATAATACTTCAAGCATACTAACAAAGCAATTATGTCTTCTCAAAATAACATGGCTAAAGAAAGCTATCCCTACAAAATCATATAGTCTGGCTATGCTCCATCTTCACCACACAAAGTATTTAAATCATGCACAACCCCGATGACAAGCCAAGCAATTGTTTCATACTTTTGATGTTCTCAAACTTTTTCAATCTTCACGCAATACATGAGCGTGAGCCATGGATATACCACTATAGGTGGAATAGAGTGGTGGTTGTGGAGAAGACAAAAAGGGAGAAGATAGTCGCACATCAACTAGGTGTATCAACGGGCTATGGAGATGCCCATCAATAGATGTCAATGTGAGTGAGTAGGGATTGCCATGCAATGGATGCACTAGAGCTATAAATGTATGAAAGCTCAACAAAAGAAACTAGTGGGTGTGCATCCAACTTGCTTGCTCATGAAGACCTCGGGCATTTGAGGAAGCCCATCATCGGAATATACAAGCCAAGTTCTATAATGAAAATTCCCACTAGTATATGAAAGTGATAACTCAAGAGACTCTCTATATGAAGAACATGGTGCTACTTTGAAGCACAATATATGAGACTCGCTATATCATGGTGCTACTTGGAAGCACAAGTGTGGAAAAAAAAGATAGTAGCATTGCCCCTTTTTATTTATTTTTTATTTATTTATTTGGCCTTTCTCTTTTTTTGGCCCTTTTTTTATTTGGTCTTTCTCTTTTTTTATTTGGCCTTTCTTTTTTTGGGGGACAATGCTCTATTGAATGATGATCATCACACTTCTATTTATTTACAACTCAATGATACAACTCGATACTAGAACAAAGTATGACTCTATATGAATGCCTCCGGTGGTGTACCGGGATATGCAATGAATCAAGAGTGACAAGTATGAAAGAATTATGAACGGTGGCTTTGCCACAAATACAATGTCAACTACATGATCATGCATAGCAATATGACAATGATGAAGCGTCATGATAAACTGGATGGTGGAAAGTTGCATGGCAATATATCTCGGAATGGCTATGGAAATGACATAATAGGTAGGTATGGTGGCTGTTTTGAGGAAGGTATATGGTGGGTTTATGATACCGGCGAAAGGTGCGCGGTATTAGAGAGGCTAGCAAAGGTGGAAGGGTGAGAGTGCGTATAATCCATGGACTCAACATTAGCCATAAAGAACTCATATACTTATTGCAAAAATATACAAGTTATCAAAGCAAAGTATTACGCGCATGCTCCTAGGGGGATAGATTGGTAGGAAAAGACCATCGCTCGTCCCCGACCGCCACTCATAAGGAAGACAATCAATAAATAAATCATGCTCCGACTTTGTTACATAACGGTTCACCATACGTGCATGCTACGGGAATCACAAACTTCAACACAAGTATCTCTCAAAATCATAACCACTCAACTAGCATGACTCTAATATCACCATCTCCATATCTCAAAACAATCATCAAGCATCAAACTTCTCTTAATATTCAACACACTCATAAGAGAATTTTTATTATTCTTGAATACCTAGCATATTAGGATTTTAAGCAAATTACCATGATATTAAGACTCTCAAAATAATCTAAGTGAAGCATGAGAGTTCATCTATTTATTCAAAATAAAACTACCACCATGCTCTAAAAGATATAAGTGAACCACTAGAGCAAATGAAAAACTACTCCGAAAGATATAAGGGAAGATCAATGAGTAGTTGAATAATTATGCAACTACGTGAAGACTCTCTAACATTTAATAATTTCAGATCTTGGTATTCTATTCAAACAGCAAGCAAATCAAAATAAAATGACATTCTAAGAATAGCAAATATCATGTGAAGAAGCAAAAACTTAGGATCAACCGATACTAACCGATAGTTGTTGAAGAAGAAAGGTGGGATGCCAACCGGGGCATCCCCAAGCTTAGATGCTTGAGACTTCTTGAAATATTATCTTGGGGTGCCTTGGGCATCCCCAAGCTTTATCTTTTTTGTCTCCTTAATTCCTCTCATATCACGGTCTCCCTAAATCTCAAAAGGTTCATCCACACAAAACGCAATAAGGACTCGTGAGATAAGTTAGTATAAACCATTGCAAAACCTTATCATACTCTACTGTAGCAAATCACTAAAATTATTATTCAACATTGCATACTAAATGTCTCTGCATATTTAATAGTCCTATCCTCAAATAGAATCATTAAAGAAGCAAACATATGCAAACAATGCAAACATAACAGCAATCTGCCTAAACAGGATAGCCTGTAAAGAATGCTGCAACATCCATACTTCCCTAACTCCAAAAATTATGAAATAAAATTCCCACTGTATTAAATTTATCAGAGCTTAATATTCAAAAGATTTCAACATTTTATCACATTCTGACTTTTCTAGGGAATTATTGCAACAGCGGTAAACTTTCTGTTTTCAAACAGCAACATGTGGACTTCTAAAATAGGCATAGTAAAGGCTATCAATGCCACTTTTATTGAAATAAAAGATGCAAAACATTGTTCTAAATAACAGAAAGCAAGTACTAACAAAATAAATTGACGCTCCAAGAAAAACACATATCATGTGGCGAATAAAAATATAGCTCCAAGTAAAGTTACCGATGAACGAAGACGAAAGAGGGGATGCCTTCCGGGGCATCCCCAAGCTTAGGCTCTTGGATATCCTTGAATATTAACTTGGGGTGCCTTGGGAATCCCCAAGCTTAGGCTCTTGCCACTCCTTATTCCATAGTCCATCGAATCCTTACCCAAAACTTGAAAACTTCACAACACAAAACTTAACAGAAAACTCATAAGCTCCGTTAGTATAAGAAAATAAATCACCACTTCAAGGTATTGTAATGAACTCATTATTTATTTATATTGGTGTTAAACCTACTGCATTACAACTTATCTATGGTTTATAAACTATTTTACTAGCCATAGATTCACCAAAATAAGCAAACAACACACGAAAAGCAGAATCTGTCAAAAACAGAACATTCTGTAGTAATCTGGATCAAACGTATACTTCTGGGACTCATAAAATTCTCAAATAAATTTCTGGACCTGAGGAATTTATCTATTAATCATATTCAAAAATCATTAAATAAATAGCACTCTCCAAATAAAAATTGCAGCAGTTCTCGTGAGCGCTAAAGTTTCTGTTTTTGACAGCATGATCAACAAGACTTCCTCCAAGTCTTCCCAAAGGTTCTACTTGGCACAAACACTAATTAAACACATAAAACCACATATAAATAGAGGCTATATGAATTATTTTTTACTAAACAGGAGCAAAAAGCAAGGAACAAAAATAATATTGGGTTGCCTCCCAACAAGCACTATCGTTTAACGGCCCTAGCCAGGCATGATGATTTCAACGATGCTCACATAAAAGATAAGAATTGAAACATAAAGAGAGCATCATGAATAATATTACTAGCACATTTAAGTCTAACATACTTCCTATGCATAGGGATTTTGTGAGAAAACAATTTATGGGAAAATAATCAACTTGCATAGGAAGGTAAAACAAGCATAACTTCAAAATTTTAAGCACATAGAGAGGGAACTTGATATTATTGCAATTCCTACAAGCATATATTCCTCCCTCATAATAATTTTCAGTAGCATCATGAATTAATTCAACAATATAACCAGCACCTAAAGCATTCTTTTCATGATCTATAAGCATAGAAATTTTATTACTCTCCACACAAGCAAAATTCTTCTCATGAATAATAGTGGGAGCAAACTCAACAAAATAATTAT
The DNA here is from genome assembly GCF_003073215.2 of Triticum urartu. Classification (NCBI taxonomy): domain Eukaryota; kingdom Viridiplantae; phylum Streptophyta; class Magnoliopsida; order Poales; family Poaceae; genus Triticum; species Triticum urartu. The sequence goes on along the minus strand of NC_053026.1, from coordinate 53,711,313 downwards.
CATGTGAGGAATAATCCAATTGAAAACTAAAATCATGATGACAAGTTTCATGGATATAATTATTCTTTATAGGATACAAGTCATCACAATAATCATCATAGATAGCAACTTTGTTCTCATAATCAATTGGAACCTCTTCCAGAATAGTGGATTCATCACAAAATAAAGTCATGACCTCTCCAAATCCACTTTCATCAATATAATCATCATAAATAGGAGGCATGCTTTCATCATAATAAATTTGCTCATCAAAACTTGGGGACAAAAAATATCATCTTCATCAAACATAGCTTCCCCAAGCTTGTGGCTTTGCATATCATTAGCATCATGGATATTCAAGGAATTCATACTAACAACATTGCAATCATGCTCATCATTCAAATATTTAGTGCCAAACATTTTATAGATTTCTTCTTCTAGCACTTGAGCACAATTATCCTTTCCATCATACTCACGAAAGATATTAAAAAGGTGAAGCGTATGAGACAAACTCAATTCCATTTTTTATAGTTTTCTTTTATAAACTACACTAGTGATAAAACAAGAAACTAAAAGACTGGATTGCAAGATCTAAAGATATACCTTCAAGCGCTCACCTCCCCGGCAACGGCGCCAAAAAATAGCTTGATGTCTACTACACAACCTTCTTCTTGTAGAAGTTGTTGGGCCTCCAAGTGCAGAGGTTTGTAGGACAGTAGCAAATTTCCCTCAAGTGGATGACCTAAGGTTTATCAATCTGTAGGAGGCGTAGGATGAAGATGGTCTCTCTCAAGCAACCCTGCAACCAAATAAAAAAGAGTCTCTTGTGTCCCCAACACACCCAATACAATGGTAAATTGTATAGGTGCACTAGTTCGGCGAAGAGATGGTGATACAAGTGCAATATGGATAGTAGATAATAGTTTTTGTAATCTGAAAATATAAAAACAGCAAGGTAACAAGTGATAAAAAGTGAGCGTAAACGGTATTGCAATGATAGGAAATAAGGCCTAGGGTTCTTACTTTCACTAGTGTAAGTTCCCTCAACAATACTAACATAATTGGATCACATAACTATCCCTCAACATGCAACAAAGAGTTACTCCAAAGTCACTAATAGTGGAGAACGAACGAAGAGATTATGGTAGGGTACGAAACCACCTCAAAGTTATTATTTCCAATCAATCCGGTGGGCTATTCCTATAAGTGTCACAAACAGCCCTAGAGTTCGTACTAGAATAACACCTTAAGACACAAATCAACCAAAATCCTAATGTCACCTAGATACTCCAGTGTCACCTCAAGTATCCGTGGGCATGATTATACGATATGCATCACACAATCTCAGATTCATCTATTCAACCAACACAAAGGACCTCAAAGAGTGCCCTAAAGTTCTACTGGAGAATCACGACGAAAACGTGTGCCAACCCCTATGCATAGGTTCCCAATGTCACGAAACTCGCAAGTTGTGTTGGGGAACGTAGTAATTTCAAAAAAAATTCCTACGCACACGCAAGATCATGGTGATGCATAGCAACGAGAGGGGAGAGTGTTGTCTACGTACCCTCGTAGACCGAAAGCGGAAGTGTTAGCACAACGCGGTTGATGTAGTCGTACGTCTTCACGGCCCGACCGATCAAGCACCAAAACTACGACACCTCCGAGTTCTAGCACACATTCAGCTCGATGACGATCCCTGGACTCCGATCCAGCAGAATGTCGGGGAAGAGTTCCGTCAGCACGACGGCGTGGTGACGATCTTGATGTTCTACCGTCGCAGGACTTAGCCTAAGGACCGCTACAATATTATCGAGGATTATGTTGGAAGGGGGCACCGCACACGACTAAGAGATCAATGATCAATTGTTGTGTCTTTGGGGTGCCCCCCTGCACCCGTATATAAAGGAGCAAGGGAGGAGGAGGCCGGCCCTAGGAAGGGGCGCGCCAAGTGTGGAGTCCTACTAGGACTCCCTAGTCCTAGTAGGATTCCACCTCCCATATGGAATAGGAAAAGAGGAAGGGAAAAGGAGAAGGAAGGAAGGGGGCACCCTCCTTCCCTAGTCCAACTCGGACCAGACCAAGGGGAGGGGTGCGGCCACCCTTGAGGCCCTTTTCCTTCTTTCCCGTATGGCCCAATAAGGCCCAATACGTATTCCCGTAACTCTCCCGTACTCCGAAAAATACCCGAATCACTCGGAACCTTTCAGATGTCCGAATATAGTTCCCTTTGTCATCGGTATGTTATTTGCCTGAGATTCGATCGTCGGTATCTCAATACCTAGTTCAATCTCGTTACTGGCAAGTCTCTTTACTCGTTCTGTAATACATCATCCTGCAACTAACTCATTAGTTGCAATGCTTGCAAGGCTTAAGTGATGCGCATTACCGAGAGGGCCCAGAGATACCTCTCCGACAATCGGAGTGACAAATCCTAATCTCGAAATACGCCAACCCAGCAAGTACCTTCGGAGACACCTGTAGAGCACCTTTATAATCACCCAGTTACATTGTGACGTTTGGTGGCACACAAAGTGTTCCTCCGGTAAACGGGAGTTGCATAATCTCATAGTCATAGGAACATGTATAAGTCATGAAGAAAGCAATAGCAACAAACTAAACGATCAAGTGCTATGCTAACAGAATGGGTCAAGTCAATCACATCATTCTCCTAATGATGTGATCCCGTTAATCAAATGACAACTCATGTCTATGGTTAGGAAACATAACCATCTTTGATCAACGAGCTAGTCTAGTAGAGGCATACTAGTGACACTCTGTTTGTCTATGTATTCACACTTGTATTATGTTTCCAGTTAATACAATTCTAGCATGAATAATAAACATTTATCATGATATAAGGAAATAAACAATAACTTTATTATTGCCTCTAGGGCATATTTCCTTCAGTCTCCCACTTGCACTAGAGTCAATAATCTAGTTCACATCGCCATGTGATTTAACATCAATAGTTCACATCACCATGTGATTAACACCCATAGTTCACATCGACATGTGACCAACACCCAAAGGGTTTACTAGAGTCAATAATCTAGTTCACATTGCTATGCGATTAACACCCAAAGAGTACTGAGGTGTGATCATGTTTTGCTTGTGAGAGAAGTTTAGTCAACGGGTCTGCCACATTCAGATCCGTAAGTATTTCGCAAATTTCTATGTAAACAATGCTATGCATGGAGCTACTCTAGCTAATTGCTCCCACTTTCAATATGTGTCCAGATTGAGACTTAGAGTCATCTGGATCAGTGTCAAAACTTGCATCGACGTAACCCTTTACGACAAACCTTTTGTCACCTCCATAATCGAGAAACATATCCTTATTCCACTAAGGATAATTTTGACCAATGTCCAGTGATCTACTCCTAGATAACTATTGTACTCCCTTGCTAAACTCAGGGCAGGGTATACAATAGGTTTGGTACACAGCATGGCATACTTTATAGAACCTATGGCTGAGGCATAGGGAATGACTTTCATTCTCTCTCTATCTTCTGCTGTGGTCGGGTTTTGAGTCTTACTCAACTTCACACGTTTGTAACACAGGCAAGAACTCCTTCTTTGACTGTTCCATTTTGAACTACTTCAAAATCTTGTCAAGGTATGTACTCATTGAAAAACTTATCAAGCGTCTTGATCTATCTCTATAGATCTTGATGCTCAATATGTAAGCAGCTTCACCGAGGTCTTTCTTTGAAAAGCTCCTTTCAAACATTCCTTTATGCTTTGCAGAATAATTCTACATTATCTCCGATCAAAAATATGTCTTTCACATATACTTATCAGAAATGCTGTAGTGCTCCCACTCACTTTCTTGTAAATACAGGCTTCACCGCAAGTCTATATAAAACTATATGCTTTGATTAACTTATCAAAGCGTATATTCCAACTCCGAGATGCTTGCACCAGTCCATAGATGGATCGCTGGAGCGTGCATATTTTGTTAGTACCTTTAGGATTGACAAAACCTTCTGGTTGCATCATATACAACTCTTCTTTAATAAATCCGTTAAGGAATGCAGTTTTGTTTATCCATTTGCCAGATTTCATAAAATGCGGCAATTGCTAACATGATTCGGACAGACTTAAGCATAGATACGAGTGAGAAACTCTCATCGTAGTCAACACCTTGAACTTGTTGAAAACCTTTTTGCGACAATTCTAGCTTTGTAGATAGTAACACTACTATCAGCGTCCATCTTCCTCTTGAAGATCCATTTAATCTCAATGGCTCGCCAATCATTGGGCAAGTCAATCAAGGTCCATACTTTGTTCTCATACATGGATCTCATCTCAGATTTCATGGCCTCAAGCCATTTCATGGAATCTGGGCTCATCATCGCTTCCTCATAGTTCGTAGGCTCGTCATGGTCAAGTAACATGACCTCCAGAATAGGATTACCGTACCACTCTGGTGCGGATCTCACTCTAGTTTACCTACGAGATTCGGTAGTAACTTGATCTGAAGTTACATGATCATCATCATTAGCTTCCTCACTAATCGGTGTAGTAGTCACAGGAATAGATTTCTGTGATGAACTACTTTCCAATAAGGGAGCAGGTACAGTTACCTCATCAACTTCTACTTTCCTCCCACTCACTTCTTTCAAGAGAAACTCCTTTTCTAGAAAGGATCCATTCAAAGCAATGAATATATTGCCTTCGGATCTGTGATAGAAGGTGTACCCAACATTTTCTTTTGGGTATCCTATGAAGACGCACTTCTCCGATTTGGGTTAGAGCTTATCAGGTTGAAACTTTTTCACATAAGCATGGCAACCTCAAACTTTAAGAAACAACAGCTTAGGTTTCTTGCTAAACCATAGTTCATATGGTGTCGTCTCAACGGATTTAGATGGTGCCCTATTTAACGTGAATGCAGCTGTCTCTAATGCATAACCCCAAAACAATAGTGGTAGATCGGTAAGAGACATCATAGATCGCACCATATCTAATAAAGTACGGTTATGATGTTCGGACACTCCATTATGCTGTGGTGTTCCAGGTGGCGTGAGTAGTGAAACTATTTCACATTGTTTTTAACTGAAGGCCAAACTCGTAACTCAAATATTTTACTTCTGCGATCATATCGTAGAAACTTTTATTTTTGTTACGATGATTCTCCACTTCACTCTAAATTCTTTGAACTTTTCAAATGTTTCAGACTTGTGTTTCATCAAGTAGATATACTCATATCTGCTCAAATCATCTGTGAAGATCAGAAAATAATGATACCTGCCACGAGCCTTAATATTCATCGGACCACATACATCAGTATGTATGATTTCCAACAAATCTGTTGCTCGCTCCATTGTTCTGGAGAACGGAGTCTTAGTCATCTTGCCCATGAGGCATGGTTCGCAAGCATCAACTGGTTCATAATCAAGTGATTCCAAAATCCCATCAGCATGGTTTTTCTTCATGCGCTTTACACCAATATGACCTAAACGGCAGTGCCACAAATAAATTGCCCCAACATTATTAACTTTGCATCTTTTGGTTTCAATATTATGAATATGTGTATCACTACGATCGAGATCCAATGAACCATTTTCATTCGGTGTGTAACCATATAAGGTTTTATTCATGTAAACAGAACAACAATTTATTCTCTTACTTAAATGAATAACCGTATTGCAATAAACATGATCAAATCATATTCATGCTCAACGCAAACACCAAATAACACTTATTTAGGTTCAACACTAATCCCAAAAGTATAGGGAGTGTGCGATGATGATCATATCAATCTTGGAACCACTTCCAACACACATCGTCACTTCACCCTTAACTAGTCTATGTTCACTCTGCAACTCCCGTTTTGAGTTACTACTCTTAGCAACTGAACCAGTATCAAATACCGAGGGGTTGCTACGAACACTAGTAAAATACACATGTATATCAAATAAACCTTTGTTCACTTTGCCATCCTTCTTATCCGCCAAATACTTGGGGCAGTTCCGCTTCCAGTGACCAGTCCCTTGCAGTAGAAGCACTTAGTCTCAGGCTTAGGACCAGACTTGGGCTTCTTCACTTGAGCAGCAACTTGCTTGCCGTTCTTCTTGAAGTTCCCCTTCTTCCCTTTGCCCTTTTCTTGAAACTAGTGGTCTTGTCTACCATCAACACTTGATATTTTTCTTGATTTCTACCTTCGTCGATTTCAGCATTATGAAGAGCTTGGGAATCGTTTCCGTTATCCCTTGCATATCATAGTTCATCACGAAGTTCTACTAACTTGGTGATGGTGACTAGAGAATTCTGTCAATCACTATTTTATCTGGAAGATTAACAACCACTTGATTCAAGCGATTGTAGTACCCATACAATCTGAGCACATGCTCACTGCTTGAGCTATTCTCCTGCATCTTTTAGCTATAGAACTTGTTGGAGACTTCATATCTCTCAACTCGGGTATGTAGCGCCCCGAGACCGATGTGCCAGGTGTCCTCCAGTTTTTCGTTGTTGTTGCGTTGTCATTGCTTGCGTGTCATGCATTGCATATCATGTCATCATGTGCATTTCATTTGCATACATGTTCGTCTCATGCATCCGAGCATTTTTTCCCGTTGTCCGTTTTGCAATCCGGTGCTCCTATGTCATCCGGTGTCCCTTTCTACCTCTTTTTGTGTGCGGGTGTTAAACATTTTCGGATTGGACCGAGACTTGTCATGCAACCTTGGTTTACTACCAGTAGACCGCCTGTCAAGTTTCGTGCCATTTGGACTTCGTTTGATACTCCAACGGTTAACCGAGGGACCGAAAAGGCCTCGTGTGTGTTGCAGCCCAACACCCTTCCAAAGTGGCCCAAAACCCACCTAAACCTCCTCCATCATCTCGTTCGTTCGATCACGATCGCGTGGCCGAAAACCACACCTCATTTGGACTCTCCTAGCTCCCTCTACCTATAAATATGTGGCCTTCCCCGAAATTTTCGCGGATGAAACCCTAGCCATCTTCCTCCTCGCGCCCGGACAAAACTCCTCCACCGCCGGATACGTCCGCGCCGCCCTCCTCGGCAAATCACAGCGCGACACCTCACCTCCGCCGCCCTCTCTCTCCTCCCCGCCGCCAGGCCCGCCGGGGACCGAGGCCGGCCCCTGCGGCCCGTCTCCGCGCCGCCGCTCGCCCGCGGGAGATCCCGCGCCCCACGCCGCCCCGAGGCGCGCGCGCCGCCGCACGTCGCCCGGCCGCCCGCCGCCCGCCACCGCGCCGGACCCGCCTCCCTCGCTGCTGCCATGCGCTGACCTCGCTGCCGCCCCGCTCCCTCGCCGGCGCCGAGCCACCCAGCGACCTCCGCCGCCAATGCCGCCGGCGTTGCCCCGCTCCGGCCACCTCCGGACACCTCCACCGCGGCGCCTCCTCTCCTCCAAGTCCGGCGAGCTCGAAGTCCGGCGATCCTCGGTTCCCGTGCAGCCCGGATCTGTATCTAGATCTGAGCATCTCGGGTTGACTTTTCTCTCCCGAAACCCTAATTAATTTGCATATTTCATCATGTCGTATCTCCGCATCCGTTGCTCTGTTTTGGGCGTGTAGCATATCAAAATGTTTGTCTCAGAGAGTGCATCATTTGATCTCATTGCATCATTTTCATTTGAGCTCATTTTGGTGCCCGAAATTCTGTTGGAAGAGAGCTATTTGAGTTAATTGTTAGATCTGCTGCACCAAATAGCTATTTGTCATTTTTGCCATGATTATTGTGTGCATGATATGCCACTGAGCTCTACATGTGTTTTGTTATATGCCATGCCATATTTACAGTGGTGCTATCCATGTATTTTTGTGATATGTGTGGTAACTAGCACAAGCTTGCAAAGTAGTGCATTCGTTAATGCTGATTTCAGGGACTTAGAATTTCTCTAAGTCCTTGATCTATTTTTATCAATATGACATATGTTCGTGTTGTTTCCTAGTGATCCGTGCCTCTTTTGAGGATGATCAGTAATGATGTTTTCTTAATATTGTGGTGCTCTATCCATCCATGTCTTTGTTTGCATTTATGGAGCACCCTAGCTCGAGTGAATCGAGCTCTACTTTTGCTATTTCGTGAATCTGGGCAGATTGTCTACTTGTTAGCGATTTTGCCGAGGATGTTGTTGTTGATCCGTACATGCTATGTTGTTGTTGTTGCCATGTCTAGCTTATATAATGTGTATTCTTGATGGGTGTATGCTTAGTTTGTCATGCCTTGCTCTGTAGTGAGTGCATCAAGCTCGTAAACATGCCTACTTGTTAACAGATTTGCATGCTCCAGTTTTTCACTAAGTCTGTAATCTGATTATGTTTTTGCCATGTTCACATGTTTGCAATTGTATTTTTTGATCCCTTTTGGCTCAAGATCACTAAGGAACTTTTGTTAAGCTCTTTGAGTAGCTCCATGACATGTCTTGCTTTGCCATGTTAAGTTCCTGTAGCATCTAGTTTTCATGCTCCAAAGTGTGCTACCTGATCGGAAATTCCAGACAAGTGTTAATTTCACTAAGTCTGAAACCTGTTTACCAATTGCTCTTTTGCCATGCTTGTTTGAACCTGTTAATGGATGAATTGGCCGTAGCTCAGTGTTCATCTTTTGTCAAGCATGATGAATGGATCCCTGCCATGTATTTTGTTGCCATGTTTGAGTGTTGTAGCATGTTTAACTTGTTGCATTTAGATGGCTACTTGCTGTATATCGCAGACCGGTGCCATATTTGTTTTGCTTGCCATTTCCAAACCGTGCATCCGTTTTCGGTGATCTTTATATCGATTTCAACCGAAATCACCTCACCTTTCCAGTGGCACAGTTGGATTTCCAAGTTGAGGCCAGGTTCAATCATTCCTTGTCAAATCTTGCATATGCATCGCATACCGCATATCATACCATGTTCACGTGTTGGATGTTTACTATGTTGTGTGCTTCTTTCCGGTGTTTGCTTCTTCGGGTTGGTTCCGGTAACGTCACGTTTTTGAGGACCCGTTCGTCTACATTCATTTGTCTTCTTCATGGACTCGTTCTTCTTCCTCGCGGGATTTCAGGCAAGATGACCATACCCTCGAAATCACTTCTATCTTTGCTTGCTAGTTGCTCGCTCTTTTGCTATGCCTATGCTGCGATACCTACCACTTGCTTATCATGCCTCCCATATTGTTAAACCAAGCCTCTAACCCACCTTGTCCTAGCAAACCGTTGTTTGGCTATGTTACCGCTTTGCTCAGCCCCTCTTATAGCGTTGTTAGTTGCAGGTGAAGATTGATGTTTGTTCCTTGTTGGAACATGGAGATGTTGTTCCTTGTTGGAACATGTTTACTTGTTGGGATATCACAATATATCTTATCTAATTAATGCATCTATATACTTGGTAAAGGGTGGAAGGCTCGGCCTTATGCCTGGTGTTTTGTTCCACTCTTGCCGCCCTAGTTTCCGTCATATCGGTGTTATGTTCCCGGATTTTGCGTTCCTTACGCGGTTGGGTTATAATGGGAACCGCTTAACAATTCGCCTTGAATAAAACTCCTCCAGGAAGGCCCAACCTTGGTTTTACCATTCGCCACCTAGCCTTTTTCTTTCCCTTGGATCGGCCAGCCCAAGGGTCATCTTATTTTAACCCCCCTGGGCCAGTGCTTCTCTAAGTGTTGGTCCAACCCAGAGCACCATGCGGGGCCGTCCCTTGGCAACTTGGGTTACGTTGGCTCCCGTACGCTTAGCTTATCCGGTGTGCCCTGAGAACGAGATATGTGCAGCTCCTATCGGGATTTGTCGGCACAGCGGGTGGTCTTGCTGGACTTGTTTTATCATTGCCGAGGATGTCTTGTAACCGGGATTCCGAGTCTGATCGGGTCTTCCCGCTAGAAGGAATATCCTTCGTTGACCGTGAGAGCTTGTGATGGGCTAAGTTGGGACACCCCTGCAGGGATTTGAACTTTCGAAAGCCGTGCCCGCGGTTATGGGCAGATGGGAATTTGTTAATGTCCGGTTGTAGAAAACCTGAAGTTGACCTTAATTAAAATACATCAACCGCGTGTGTTACCGTGATGGTCTCTTTCCGGCGGAGTCCGGGAAGTGAACACGGTGTTGGAGTTATGGTTGACGTAGGTTGTTCTAGGATCACTTCTTGATCATAGTTTCCCGATCGTGCTTTGCCTTCTCTTCTCGCTCCCTTTTGCGAATAGATTAGCCACCATATATGCTAGTCGCTTGCTGCAACTCCACCTCATACTTTTACCCTTCCTATAAGCTTAAATAGTCTTGATCGCGAGGGTGTGAGATTGCTGAGTCCCCGTGACTAACATATACTTCCAAAACCAGTTTGCAGGTGCCGATGTTACTGAGCAGGTGATGCAACCAAGCTCAGGAGGAGCTCGATGAAGATCTTGTCCTTTGTGTTGTTTCGTTCTAGTTGATCAGTAGTGGAGCCCAGTTGGGGTCAATCGGGGATCTGTGTAGCTTTTGGGGTAGTCTTCTTTTATTTTGGTTCCGTAGCCGGACCTTGATTGTATCTGGATGTTGTAATGCTTTATTCATGTAATTGTGTGAAGTGGCGATTGTAAGACAACTATGTATCTCTTTCCCTTATGTATTACATGGGTTGTGTGAAGATTACCTCACTTGCGACATTGCTTTCAATGCAGTTATGCCTCTAAGTCGTGCTTCGACACGTGGGAGATATAGCCGCATCGAGGGCGTTACAGGGTATTTTCTTGAAATATTGACTTCAACTCCTGGAACATCTCATATGGTCCATGATGTTCAAAACATCTTTGAAGTCCCGATTCTAAGGCGTTTAAGCATGGTGCACTAAACTATCAAGTAGTCATCATATTGAGCTAGCCAAATGTTCATAACATCTCCATCTGCTCCTGCAATAGGTTTGTCACCTAGCGGTGCATCAAAGACATAATTATTCCGTGCAGCAATGAGGATAAACCTCAGATCACGGATCGAATCCGCATCATTGCTACTAACATCTTTCAACTTAGTTTTCTCTAGGAACATATCAAAAATAAAACAGGGGAGCAAAACGCGAGCTATTGATCTACAACATAGATATGCTAATACTACCAGGACTAAGTTCATGATAAATTAAAGTTCAATTAATCATATTACTTAAGAACTCCAACTTACATAGACATCCCTCTAATCCTCTAAGTGATCACGTGATCCAAATCAACTAAACCATGTCTGATCATCACGTGAGATGGAGTACTTTCAATGGTGAACATCACTATGTTGATCATATCTACTATATGATTCACGCTCGACCTTTCGGTCTCCGTGTTCCGAGGCCATATCTGTTATATGCTAGGCTCGTCAAGTTTAACCTGAGTATTCCGCGTGTGCAACTATTTTGCACCCGTTGTATTTGAACGTAGAGTCTATCACACCCGATCATCACGTGGTGTCTCAGCACGAAGAACTTTCGCAACGGTGCATACTCAGGGAGAACACTTATACTTTGATAATTTAGTGAGGGATCATCTTATAATGCTACCGTCAATCAAAGCAAGATAAGATGCATAAAAGATAAACATCACATGCAATCAATATAAGTGATATGATATGGCCATCATCATCTTGTACTTGTGATCTCCATCTCCGAAGTACCGTCATGGTCACCATCGTCACCGGCGCGACACCCTGATCTCCATCGTAGCATCGTTGTCGTCTCGCCAATCTTATGCTTCCACGACTATCGCTACCGCTTAGTGATAAAGTAAAGCATTACAGCGCGATTGCATTGCATACAATAAAGCGACAACCATATGGCTCCTGCCAGTTGCCGATAACTCGGTTACAAAACATGATCATCTCATACAATAAAATTTAGCATCATGTCTTGACCATATCACATCACAACATGCCCTGCAAAAACAAGTTAGACGTCCTCTACTTTGTTGTTGCAAGTTTTACGTGGCTGCTACGGGCTTAGCAAGAACCGTTCTTACCTACGCATCAAAACCACAACGATAGTTTGTCAAGTTGGTGTTGTTTTAACCTTCGCAAGGACCGGGCGTAGACACACTTGGTTCAACTAAAGTTGGAGAAACTGACACCCGCCAGCCACCTGTGTGCAAAGCACGTCGGTAGAACCAGTCTCGTGTAAGCGGACGCATAATGTCGGTCCGGGCCGCTTCATCCAACAATACCGCTGAACCAAAGTATGACATGCTGGTAAGCAGTATGACTTATATCGCCCACAACTCACTTGTGTTCTACTCATGCATAACATCAACGCATAAAACCTAGGCTCTGATACCACTGTTGGAGAACGTAGTAATTTCAAAAAAAATTCCTACGCACACGCAAGATCATGGTGATGCATAGCAACGAGAGGGGAGAGTGTTGTCTACGTACCCTCGTAGACCGAAAGCGGAAGTGTTAGCACAACGCGGTTGATGTAGTCGTACGTCTTCACGGCCCGACCGATCAAGCACCGAAACTACGACACCTCCGAGTTCTAGCACACATTCAGCTCGATGACGATCCCCGGACTCCGATCCAGCAGAATGTCGGGAAAGAGTTCCGTCAGCACGACGGCGTGGTGACGATCTTGATGTTCTACTGTCGCAGGGCTTCGCCTAAGGACCGCTACAATATTATCGAGGATTATGTTGGAAGGGGGCACCGCACACGACTAAGAGATCAATGATCAATTGTTGTGTCTTTGGGGTGCCCCCCTGCACCCGTATATAAAGGAGCAAGGGAGGAGGAGGCCGGCCCTAGGAAGGGGCGCGCCAACTGTGGAGTCCTACTAGGACTCCCTAGTCCTAGTAGGATTCCACCTCCCATATGGAATAGGAAAAGACGAAGGGAAAAGGAGAAGGAAGGAAGGGGGCGCCCTCCTTCCCTAGTCCAACTCGGACCAGACCAAGGGGAGGGGTGCGGCTACCCTTGAGGCCCTTTTCCTTCTTTCCCGTATGGCCCAATAAGGCCCAATACGTATTCCCGTAACTCTCTGGTACTCCGAAAAATACCCGAATCACTCGGAACCTTTCCGATGTCTGAATATAGTTGTCCAATATATCAATCTTTACGTCTCGACCATTTTGAGACTCCTCGTCATTCCCCGATCTCATCCGGGACTCCGAACTCCTTCGGTACATCAAAACTCATAAACTCATAATATAACTGTCATCGAAACCTTAAGCGTGCGGACCCTATAGGTTCGAGAACAATGTAGACATGACCGAGACACGTCTCCGGTCAATAACCAATAGCGGAACCTGGATGCTCATATTGGCTCCCACATATTCTACGAAGATCTTTATCTGTCAGACCGCATAACAACATACGTTGTTCCCTTTGTCATCGGTATGTTACTTGCCCGAGATTCGATCGTCGGTATCTCAATACCTAGTTCAACCTCGTTACCGGCAAGTCTCTTTACTCGTTCCATAATACATCATCCTGCAACTAACTCATTAGTTGCAATGCTTGCAAGGCTTAAGTGATGTGCATTACCGAGAGGGCCCAGAGATACCTCTCCGACAATCGGAGTGACAAATCCTAATCTCGAAATACACCAACCCAACAAGTACCTTCGGAGACACCTGTAGAGCACCTTTATAATCACCCAGTTACGTTGTGACGTTTTGTGGCACACAAAGTGTTCCTCCGGTAAACGGGAGTTGCATAATCTCATAGTCATAGGAACATGTATAAGTCATCAAGAAAGCAATAGCAACAAACTAAATGATCAAGTGCTATGCTAACGGAATGGGTTAAGTCAATCACATCATTCTCCTAATGATGTGATCCCGTTAATCAAATGACAACTCATGTCTATGGTTAGGAAACATAACCATCTTTGATCAATGAGCTAGTCAAGTAGAGGCATACTAGTGACACTCTGTTTGTCTATGTATTCACACATGTATTAGGTTTCCGGTTAATACAATTATAGCATGAATAATAAACATTTATCATGATATAAGGAAATAAATAATAACTTTATTATTGCCTCTAGGGCATGTTTCCTTCAAGTTGATCACCTCAACATACATCAAGTGGCACGTGGTATCCCATTGTCACCACAGATATCCACGACAAGACATACATCAAGTGTTCTCAAGTCTTTAAAGACTCAATCCGATAATATTACTTCAAAGGGGAAACTAAATTCATTACAAGAGAGAAGAGGGGGAGGAGAAACATAAGATCCAACTATAATAGCAAAGCTCGCGATACATCATGATCGTGCCAAATCAAGAACACGAGAGAGAGAGAGAGAGAGAGAGAGATCAAACACATAGCTACTGGTACATACCCTCAACCCCGAGGGAGAACTACTCCCTCCTCATCATGGAGAGCGTCGGGATGATGAAGATGGCCACCGGTGAGGGATCCCCCCTCCGGCAGGGTGCCGGAACAGGGTCCTGATTGACTTTTGGTGGCTACGGAGGCTTCTCGCGGCGGAACTCCCGATCTATCTTGCGCTCTGGAAGTTTTAGGTCACGTAGTTATATATGGGTGCAGGAGGTACGTTAGGGGAGCCACGAGGGCCCCACGAGACAGGGGGCGCGCCCCCCACCCTTGTGAGCACCTTGTTCCTTCCTTGACGTGGGGTCCCAGTCCATCAGGTGTTTTTCCTTCCAAAAATAACTTCTCTAGTTGATTTCGTTCCGTTTCGACTCCATCTGATATTCCTTTTCTTCAAAACACTGAAATAGGCATAACATAGCAAATCTGGGCTGGGCCTCCGGTTAATAGGTTAGTCCCAAAAATAATATAAAAGTGGATAATAAAGCCCAATATTTCCCAAAACAGTAGATAATATAGCATGGAGCAATCAAAAATTATAGATACGTTGGAGACGTATCAGGGCCCACATGGGGTCCACGAGGCAGGGGGGCGCGCCCCAGGGGGGCGGGCACGCCATGGGCCCTCGTGGCTAGGTGGTGGGTCCCCAGGTGTGTTCTCAGTGCCAAATATTCTTAAATATTCTACAAAAAATCATCCAAAATTTTCAGGACATTTGGAGGACTTTTATTTTCGTGGTATTTTTATTGCAAGGATAATTCAGAAAACAGACAGAAAATACTATTTTTGCTTTATTTAATCTAAATAACAGAAAGTAAAAAGAGGGTACATAGAGTTGTGCTTTCTAACAAGGTTGATCAAGTCTTGTTAACAAACTCTTTCTGAATAACATGAAACCGGAGAATTTTTGAATAACACTAAGTTACCTTAACGGGGATATGCATGTCCCCAACAATAAGAATATCATATTTCTTCTTGACAGTAGGAAGAGGAAATTCAAAACCTCCAATAGTAATTGTTGGAATTTTTCCAATAGAATTGATATTGTGGACTTGAGGTTGTTTCCTCGGAAAGTGTACCGTATGCTCATTACCATTAACATGAAAAGTGACATTGCCTTTGTTGCAATCAATAACAGCCCCTGCAGTATTCAAAAAGGGTCTACCAAGGATAATTGACATACTATCATCCTCGGGAATATCAAGAATAACAAAGTCTGTTAAAATAGTAATGTTTGCAACCACAATAGGCACATCCTCACAAATACCGACAGGTATAGCAGTTGATTTATCGACCATTTGCAAAGATATTTTAGTAGGTGTCAACTTATTCAAATCAAGTCTACGATATAAAGAGAGAGGCATAACACTAACACCGACTCCAAGATCACATAAAGCAGTTTTAACATAGTTTCTTTTAATGGAGCATGGTATAGTTGGTACTCCTGGATCCCCAAGTTTCTTTGGTATTCCACCCTTAAAAGTATAATTAGCAAGCATGGTGGAAATTTCAGCTTTCGGTATCTTTATTTTATTTGTGACAATATCTTTCATATACTTAGCATAAGGATTCATTTTAAGCATATCAGTCAAACACATACGCAAAAAGATAAGTCTAATCATTTTAGCAAAGCGCTCAAAATCCTCATCGTCCTTTTTCTTGGATGGTTTAGGAGGAAAAGGCATGGGTTTCTGAATCCATGGTTCTCTTTCTTTACCGTGCTTCCTAGCAACGAAGTCTCTCTTATCATAACGTTGATTCTTGGATTGTGGGTTATCAAGATCAATAGCAGGTTCAATCTCTACATCATTGTTATTGCTAGGATCAAGAGAATTAAACCATGTTTTAGCATCACCCTTTAATGAGAACGGAAATAACTTAAGGATATAGTAGTAACGGATTTTCTCCTCATTAGTGAACAGGGTGGCTATATCATTCAATTTAGTAAGATGTGCCACAACAGTTTCATATTCATAGCCATAAAAAGGATCAGATTCAACCAAAGTAATTAACTCAGGGTCGACAGAGAAATCATAATCCTTATCGGAAATACAGATGGGTGAAGTAGCAAAAGCAGGGTCATATTTCATTCTAGCATTCAAAGATTTTTCTTTCAGCTTAGCTAACAGTTTCTTAAGATCATATCTATCATTGCAAGATAAAAATTCTCTATCAGTTTCTTCATCCATAAAATAACCCTCAGGCACAACAGGCAATTCATATCTAGGGTGAGAATCTTCTTCATCACTTTCATCAATATTATCAGTTTCAATAATTTCATTCTCTCTAACCCTAGCAAGTTGTTCATCAATAAATTCACCTAATGGCACAGTATTATCAAGGATAGAAGTAGATTCATCATAAGTATCATGCAAAGCAGAAGTGGCATCATCAATAACATGCGACATATCAAAATAAATAGCAGGAGTGGGTGTCACAAGTTTACTCAAAACAGAAGGTGAATCAAGTGCAGAGCTAGATGGAAGTTCCTTACCTCCCCTCGTAGTTGAGGGAAAAATCTTGGTTCTTTCAACTTTCAAGTTCCTCATAGTGATGAACAGATATAAATCCCAAGTGACTCAAAGAATAGAGCTATGCTCCCCGACAACGGCGCCAGAAAATAGTCTTGATAACCCACAAGTATAGGGGATCGCAATAGTTTTCGAGGGTAGAGTATTCCACCCAAATTTATTGATTCAACACAAGGGGAGCCAAAGAATATTCTCAAGTGTTAACAGTTGAGCTGTCAATTCAACCGCAGCTAAAAGACTTAATATTTGCAGCAAAGTATTTAGTAGCAAAGTAATATGGAAGTAACGGTAACGGTGCCGAAAGTAACAATAGCAGTTTTGTAGTGATTGTAACAGTGGCAACAGAAAAGTAACTAAGCAAAGATCAATATGTGAAAAGCTCGTAGGCAATGGATCAATGATGGATAATTATGTCAGATGCGATTCCTCATGCAACAGTTAAAACATAGGGTGACACAGAACTAGCTCCAGTTCATCAATGTAATGTAGGCATGTATTCCGAATATAGTCATACATGCTTATGGAAAAGAACTTGCATGAAATCTTTTGTCCTACCCTCCCGTGGCAGTGGGGTCCTATTGGAAACTAAGGGATATTAAGGCCTCCTTTTAATAGAGCACCGGAACAAAGCATTAATACTTAGTGAATACATGAACTCCTCAAACTATAGTCATCACCGGGAGTGGTCCCGATTATTATCACTTCGGGGTTACCGGATCATAACACATAGTAGGTGACTATTGACTTGCAAAATAGGATCAATAACTCACATATATTCATGAAAACATAATAGGTTCAGATCTAAAATCATGGCACTCAGGCCCTAGTGACAAGCATTAAGCATAGCAAAGTCATAGCAACATCAATCTTAGAACATAATGGATACTAGGGATCAAACCTAACAAAACTAACTCGATTACATGATAAATCTCATCCAACCCATCACAGTCCAGCAAGCCTACAATGGAATTACTCACGCACGGCGGTGAGCATCATGAAATTGATGATGGAGGAAGGTTGATGATGACGATGGCGACGGATTCCCCTCTCTGGAGCCCCGAACGGACTCTAGATCAGCCCTCCCGAGAGAGATTAGGGCTTGGCAGCGGCTCTGTATCGTAATACGCAATGAGTCCTTCTCTCTGATTTTTTTCTCCCCGAACGTGAATATATAAAGTTGGAATTAAGGTCGATGGAGCCTCAGTGGGCCCACGAGATAGGGGGGCGCGCCCCCACCCTCGTGGACAGGGTGTGGTCCCCCTGACATGGATTCTTCTTCCAGTATTTTTTTTATATTCCAAAAATAATCTCCGTTGATTTTCAAGTCATTCCGAGAACTTTTATTTCCGCACAAAAATAACACCATGGCAATTTTGCTGAAAACAGCGTCAGTCCGGGTTAGTTCCATTCAAATCATTCAAGTTAGAGTCCAAAACAAGGTCAAAAGTGTTTGGAAAAATAGATACGATGGAGACTTATCATATCCCATCTTGGGGCCTTTTCCAGCATCCTGCCGGTGGGGAATCGATCATGGAGGGCTTCTACATCAACACCATTGCCTCTCCGATGAAGCGTGAGTAGTTTACTTCAGACCTACGGGTCCATAGCTGGTAGCTAGATGGCTTCTTATCTCTCTTTGATTCTCAATACAAGGTTCTCCTCGATGTTCTTGGAGATCTATTCGATGTAATACTCTTTTGCGGTGTGTTTGCCGAGATCCGATGAATTGTGGATTTATGATCAGCTTATCTATGAATACTATTTGAATCTCCTCAGAATTCTTTTATGCATGATTTGATATCTTTGCAAGTCTCTTCGAACTATCGATTTGGTTTGGCCAACTAGATTGGTTTTTCTTGCAATGGGAGAAGTGCTTAGCTTTGGGATCAATCTTGCAGTGTCCTTTCCCAGTGACAGTAGGGGCAACAAGGCACATAATGTATTGTTGCCATCGAGGATAACAAGATGGGGTTTTCATCATATTGCTTGAGTTAATCCCGCTACGTCATGTCATGTTGCTTAATGCGTTACTCTGTTCTTATGAACTTAATACTCTAGATGCAGGCAGGAGTCGGTTGATGTGTGGAGTAATAGCAGTAGATGCAAAATCGTTTCGATCCACTTGACACGGATGTGATGCCTATATTCATGATCATTGCCTTAGATATAGTCATAACTTTGCGCTTTTCTATCAATTGCTCGGCAGTAATTTGTTCACCCACCGTAATAATTTCTATCTTGAGAGAAGCCACTAGTGAAACCTATGGCCCCCGAGTCTATTTTCCATCATATAAGTTTCCGATCTAAAATTCTAGTTTACTATTTACTATCCCTTGCAACCTTTACTTTCTGTTCCATAAACCAAAAATACCAAAAATATTACTTTACCATTTATCCATCTCTATCAGATCTCACTTTGCGAATAACCGTGAAGGGATTGGCAACCCCTTTGTCGTTGGTCACAAGTTGGTGTTTGTTTGTGCAGGTATTCGGTGGCTAGTTGCGTAGTCTCCTACTGGATTGATACCTTGGTTCTCAAAACTGAGGGAAATACTTACACTCCTTTGCTGCATCACCCTTTCCTCTTCAAGGGAAAAACCAACGCAAGCTCGAGAGGTAGTAGTGCGAGTCCCCCTTTGCCTGCGGCCGATGGGGGATCCTCGGTCTCTCGTGAGGAGTTTAATGTGGCCTTGGACACATTGAAAACCTCCATGACGGCCGAGGTCAATGGCATGCTTGAGAAGTTTCTTGATGGTCTTAAAGTTTCCACCGCACTGTTGGAAGTGGTCGATCCCACTAACAAGGTGATGGATGCTACCTCCAAAAGGGGGGAAGTGATGTCTACTACGCAACCTTCTTCTTGTAAACGTTGTTGGGCCTCCAAGTGCAGAGGTTTGTAGGACTGTAGAAAATTTCCCTCAAGTGGATGACCTAAGGTTTATCAATCCGTGGGAGGCGTAGGTTGAAGATGGTCTCTCTCAAACAACCCTGCAACCAAATAACAAAGAGTCTCTTGTGTCCCCAACACACCCAATACAATGGTAAATTGTATAGGTGCACTAGTTCGGTGAAGAGATGGTGATACAAGTGCAATATGGATGATAGATATGAGTATTTGTAATCTTAAAATATAAAAAGAGCAAGGTAACTAATGATAAAAGTGAGCGTAAACGGTATTGCAATGCTAGGAAACAAGGCCTAGGGTTCATATTTTCACTAGTGCAAGTTCTCTCAACAATAATAACATAATTGGAACATATAACTATCCCTCAACATGCAACAAAGAGTCACTCCAAAGTCACTAATAGCGGAGAACAAACGAAGAGATTATGGTAGGGTATGAAACCACCTCAAAGTTATCCTTTCTGATCAATCTATTCAAGAGTCCGTAGTAAAATAACACAAAGCTATTCTTTCTGTTCAATCTACCATAGAGTTCATACTAGAATAACACCTTAAGACACAAATCAACCAAAACCCTAATGTCACCTAGATACTCCAGTGTCACCTCAAGTATCCGTGGGTATGATTATACGATATGCATCACATAATCTCATATTCATCTATTCAACCTGCGCAAAGAACTTCGAAGAGTGCCCCAAAGTTTCTACCGGAGAGTCAAGACGAAAACGTGTGCCAACCCCTATGCATAAGTTCACGAGGTCACGGAACTCGCAAGTTGATCACCAAAACATACATCAAGTGGATCACGTGATATCCCATTGTCACCATAGATAAGCACATGCAAGACATACATCAAGTGTTCTCAAATCCTTAAAGACTCAATCCGATAAGATAACTTCAAAGGGAAAACTCAATCCATTACAAGAGAGTAGAGGGGGAGAAACATCATAATATCCAACTATAATAGCAAAGATCGCGATACATCAAGATCGTACCACCTCAGGAACACGAGAGAGAGAGAGAGATCGAACACATAGCTACTGGTACATACCCTCAGCCCTGAGGGTGGACTACTCCCTCCTCGTCATGGAGAGTGCCGGGATGATGAAGATGGCCACCAGGGAGGGATTCCCCCCCTCCGGCAGGGTGCCAGAACGGGTCTAGAATGGTTTTCGGTGGCTACAGAGGCTTCTGGCGGCGGAACTCCCGATCTATTATGCTCTTTGATGTTTTTAGGGTATATGGACATATATAGGCAAAAGAAGTCGATCAGGGGAGCCAAGAGGGGCCCACGAGGGTGGGGGCGCGCCCAGGGGGGTAGGGAGCGCCTCCCTGCCTCATGGCTTCCTCGAAGCTTCCCTGACGTCTACTCCAAGTCTCCTGGATTGCTTCCGTTCCAAAAATAACTCTCCCGAAGGTTTCATTCCGTTTGGACTCCGTTTGATATTCCTTTTCTTCGAAACACTGAAATAGGCAAGAAAACATCAATTTGGGTTGGGCCTCCTGTTAATATGTTAGTCCCAAAAATAATATAAAAGTGTTTAGTAAAGCCCATAAACATCTAAAACAGATAACATAATAGCATGAATACTTCATAAATTATAGATACGTTGGAGACGTATCAGGAAGCTACTAGTGATCAAGTTCCTTTGACTAGTGGTAGAAGTGGAGATGGCATCTTTGTTCATGTTGAACCTCCAATTACTTATCGAGGACTGGTTCCCTCCACACATATGAAGCATGTTGGTCCTCCTCCCAAGCTTGTGAAAAATGAGGATTTTGCCGCTTGGGTCTATCGTTTTAAACGTCATTTAAATCATAGTTGTACTAATCTTTGGAGAATTATTGAGCAAGGTTTCTACCCGCACAACCCAAGCAACTTCACTCCTAGAGAAGCCGCGGATCATCAATTCAACGAGTCCTCTCTCTTTATTCTCCAAAAGCAATTCCAGCTGACGATATTGTGCATCTCTGTCCTTTCACCGTGGACAAGGAAGTATGGCAACATGTTGTTTCCATTTACAAGGGAAGCGCAAGCATTCAACGCTCAAACTTTGAAGTGGTGCTAGATGAAGCTGGTGAGTTTGCAATGAATGAAGACGAAGAACCTCGAGAGCTTTACCAGAGATTAACCACTCTCACGGTCTCACTCCAAGATCATGGGAGCAAGGATATAGATGACAATTGGATCAAGCGCAAGTTTCTCAAGGCCATGATGCCTTACCATAAGGCCATGTCCTCCGTCATCCGTCAAAGGCCGGACTTCCACGCCTTGTCTTCAAGTGAAGTGTTGTATGAGTTTGTTGCAATGAGGATCTTGGACAAGACCGCCGACAATGCGGTGTTGCGTTCTCAACGGGCAAAGAAGCCCAACCTTGCTTTGAAGTCCAAGGCTATTGTGGAAGAAGAGGGTGAAGAGGAAGAAGAAGAGTGTTGCCCTAAAGATACCAAGTATGCATATCATGAGCACATGGCTCTCGCTTCATGACAATTTTGGAGCAAGAAGAACTCAAGGCCCAACTTCAACAAGAACAACTCAAGTGGTGCCAAGAGCCAGCAATGTGTGATGACATGCAATAATTGTAGCAATGTGAGCCACTTTGTTGTGGAGTTCCCATACGAGAAGAGGGAAGACAATGGTGGCAAGCTTATCCGAAAAGACAAGGCCAAGTCCTTCCCCAACAAGAACAACTTCACCAAGAAGACTCCTCCCAAGGGGTTGGTGGCACAAGAAGAGTACAATGAGGATGATGATGATGAAGAAGAAGATGGTGAGATGGTTGCCATGGCCTCCGTTGCCATTGCGACAACTCCACGGGTGTCCCTCTTCGATTCACCCAACGAGAACATCACCGCCAAGTGCCTAAAGCCACCAACATGGTAACCCCCAACATCAAAACTACCATCATTACTACTCCTTCCTTAACAGATTGCATTGATGACAGTGAGGGCACGAAGGAGGAGGAAAATGAATTTGAGTCTTTTATGAGTAAGCTCAAGGGTAAATCCAAGAAGCACTTTGTTGCTCTCTTGGAACAACTTGGTGAAGCCAATGACATTATCAAGGCTCAAGAAGAAACCATCTCTAAGATGGAAGGGCATAGTCCTGACTATGCCGCTGAGATATCGGATCTCTCTAATGCGCTTGAGGAAGAGCGTGGTCATCGTTTGGCTCTTGAGGAGTCACACAAAGATGATCATGCTAAATTAAATAAAGATCTTGATCATGCTCTTATTGTATCTCGTGTGCTCAATTCCGAGAAGGCTAAACTTGGGGTTTACCTTGCTAGACTCAAGGAGGAGTTTGATATAGTTGACAAGGCTCACAAGGCCTTGAAGAGTGCTCATGCTAGCCTCGAAGAGTCTCATGATCAACTCCAAGTGAAGCTAACCAAGGAGAAAGCCACATTTCCTCATATGGTTTTAATTGATAATGCAAATGCTACTAACCCGTGTTGTGAGCATGTGCATCTTGTGGAGGAGAATGCCAAGTTGAATGAGCAACTTGAGAAAGGCCTTGTGTCTTGCATACAAGGTGAGAAGAACCTCAACGACCTTTTAAGCAATCAAAAGGAAGTTGTGGGCAAGTAGGGAATTGGATTTGCACCCAAGTCCAAGAACAAGAAGAAGAATGACAAGGCCAAACAACCTCCTCCTCTCAAGCAAACTGTTTTGAAGGAGGGAGAGGTGCTTCCAAGGAAAAGAAGAACAATGTGAAGGGTGGTGGTGTCAAGAAGGGCAATGCCACTCCTTCCAACAAAGCCGACGACTTTAACCCTTCTTATGTGTTATGCCATGCTAGTGATGGGCATGTTTATGCCAAATTTGTTGGTTCTCCTTATGAGTACATTGAATGGTCTATTTGGGTTCCTAAGACCCTTGTTACTAACATCAAAGGACCCATTACAAAATGGGTACCTAAAACCAAGCATTAATCTCTTGTAGGTGTTTGCTTCCGGTGGGGGATCATGGTTGCTCGATAGTGGAGCCACAAATCATATGACCGGAAGCAAGGACTTGGTGGTGGACGTGCACAAGATTTCATCTATGCCCACCAATGTCGAGTGGGGTGATGCCTCATATTCTAAGGTATTGGGTCTTGGCAAGGTTGTCATTCCTCATGATCTCACGATCGAGAAAGTCATGCTTGTTGAGTCCCTTGCACTCATGGGCTTTGCCACTTTCTTTGATATTGATACCTTGGCCCTCTTGTGGAGCAAGAATCTTAAAGTAGCCTTTGTTGCGCATGTCGAGAACGGTCTTTATGTGATTAACTTTTCGGAGCAACCTAGGGAGTCCTGGACTAGGGGGTCTCCGGACAGCTGGACTATATCCTTTGGCCGGACTGTTGGACTATGAAGATACGAGATTGAAGACTTCGTCCCGTATCCGGATGGGACTCTACTTGGCGTGGAAGGCAAGCTAGGCAACACGGATATGTATATCTCCTCCTTTGTAACCGACCTTGTGTAACCCTAGCCCCCTCCGGTGTCTATATAAACCGGAGCGTTTAGTCCGTAGGATAACATACAATCATACCATAGACTAGCTTCTAGGGTTTAGCCTCTTTGATCTCGTGGTAGATCAACTATTGTAATACTCATATCATCAAGAACAATCAAGCAGGACGTAGGGTATTACCTCCATCAAGAGGGCCCGAACCTGGGTAAACATCATGTCCCCTGCCTCATGTTACCATCCGCCTTAGACGCACAGTTCGGGACCCCCTACCCGAGATCTGTCAGTTTTGACACCGACATTGGTGCTTTCATTGAGAGTTCCACTGTGTCATCACCATAAGGCTTGATGGCTCCTTCGATCATCACTATCGATGCGGTCTAGGGTGAGGTTTTCCTCCCCGAACAAATCTTCGTATTCGGCGGCTTCGCACTGCGGGCCAATTCGGTTGGCCATCTGGAGCAGATCGAGAGCTACGCCCCTGGCCATCAGGTCAGGTTCAGAAACTTAAACTACACCGCCGACATCCGCGGAGACATGATCTTCGATGGATTCAAGCGTATGTCGGGTACGCCGCACAGTCATGACGAGCATGACGTAACTCTGTCGTCGGGCAGTGTTCGGGAGATCGCGTCCGCAACTACTCCGGCCGTTAATCCAAAGCAAATCGTGCCATCCAAGAGCGGAGGGATAGACCCCGCCGTGGAGGCCGCCCTCTCAGTGGCGATAGAGCCTGATACTGACTTCACCCCTTACGAGAGCCGCATCGCCGAACCACTGGGTTCATCTCCGGCCACGGACTCCGAGCCGCTCACATCTGTGCCCGTCAAATCCGACTGGGCTCCGATCATGGAGTTCACCTCTGCGGATATCTTTCAGCACTCGCCCTTCGGCGACGTGCTAAATTCATTAAGGTCTCTCTCCCTGTCAGGATAACCTTGGCCGAACTATGTCCGGCTAGAATGGGATGCGGACGAAGAAGAAATTCGCTGCCCACCCACCACCCACTTAGTAGCCACTGTCGATGACTTAACCGACATGCTCGACTTCGACTCCGAAGACTTCGACGGTATGGAAGACGAAGCCAGAGATGAACAGGAACCACCAACTTCAGGGCGCCGGACCGCCACCTCATCATATAATATATACATGGTGGACACCCCCAAAGAAGGCAATGACGATGAGACATCGGAGGATGACCCTCCAAGAAGCAACCCAAGCGCCGACGTCAGCGGCGCCGCTCTAAGTCCTGCCACAGCAAGAGCAGTGATACTGGCACAGGAGATAATAACACTCCGGATAGTGACAAAGAAAACAACAATCCCCTCCAGCATGATGCAGACCTGGAGGACGAACAAGCTAGCCCTCCAGAGTAGGCAGCAGATGGAGAACTGGAGGAGAACAATTACATGCCTCTCTCCAAAGATGAGGCGAGCCTCGGCGATGACGGATTTATCGTGCCTGAGGACCCCGTCGAGCAAGAGCGCTTCAAGCGCCGACTTATGGCCACGGCAAATAGCCTGAAGAAAAAGCAGCAACAGCTTCAAGCTGATCAAGACTTGCTAGCAGACAGGTGGACCGAAGTCCTTGCGGCCGAGGAACATGAGCTCGAGCGCCCGTCCAAGAGTTACCCAAAACGTAGGTTGCTACCTCACCTCAAGGAGGAAGCATTGAAACCTCATTCACCAGTGTACGATGCGGCTGACCGGCCACTACGCAGCCGAGCCAGAGATGCGTTTCAGCCTGAAGTTTAGCCCGCACCCCATCGCCACTCAATCAAAAATACTAAGGCCCAGGGTAACATAGAGGCCCTGTGAGACATATTGGATAATAAGGCAAAAATCGCAAGGTCAATATACGGGACACGGGCACGCGCGCCAACACGGGACGATGATTGTCGCGTCAGATACACCAAGAGTAAATCCGGCCGGGCCGAATACAGCAGACAAGACTCATACGAACTGCGTCGGGATATAGCCCGGCACAGAGGCACCGCACACCCCCTATGCTTCACTGATGAATTTATGAATCATGAATTCCTGGAGGGTTTCAAACCCGTAAATATCGAATCATACGATGGCACAACAGATCCCGCTGTATGGATTGAGGATTTCCTCCTTCACACCCACATGGCTCGCGGTGATGATCTACATGCCATCAAGTACCTCCCACTAAAACTCAAAGGACCAGCTCAGCATTGGCTGAACAGCTTGCCAGCAGATTCCGTCGGTAGTTGGGAGGATCTGGAAGACGCATTCCTTGACAACTTCCAGGGCACTTATGTGTGGCCACCGGATGTTGATGACTTGAGCCACATAACCGAGCAGCCAGGGGAATCGGCCAGACAATTCTAGACACGGTTCCTGACTAAGAAAAACCAAATTGTAGACTGTCCGGATGCAGAGGCCCTAGCGGCATTCAAGCATAGCATCCGTGACGAGTGGCTCGCCTGCCACCTCGACCAGGAGAAGCCGAAATCTATGGCAGCCCTCACAACAGTCATGACCCGCTTTTGCGCGGGCGAGGACAACTGGCTGGCTCACAGCAACAACACATCGAGGAATCCGGACACCTCGGATACCAAAGGTGTTAACGGTAGGCAGCGTCGTAACAGACCAAAGCACTGCAATAACGGTGATAACACCAAAGATACGACAGTCAATGCCGGATTCAGAGGCTCTAGATCCGGTCAGCAGAAAAAGCCATTTAAAAGAAATACTCCGGCTCCGTCCAGTCTGGATCGCATACTGGATCGCTCGTGTCAAATCCACGACAGCCCCGACAAGCCAGCCAATCACACCAACAGAGAATGCTGGGTGTTCAAGCAGGCCGGCAAGTTAAATATCGAAAACAAGGACAAGGGGCTGCATAGCGATGACGAGGAGGAGCCCCGGCCACCGAACACAGGAGGACAGAAGGGGTTTCCCCCACAAGTGAAGACGGTGAACATGATATATGCAACCCACATTCCCAAGAGGGAGCAGAAGCGTGCACTAAGGGACGTCTATGCGTTGGAGCCCGTCGCCCCAAAGTTCAACCCATGGTCTGCTTGCCCGATCACCTTCAATCGCAGGGACCACCCCACTAGCATCCATCATGGCGGGTCCGCCGCACTGGTCCTAGACCCCATCATTGACGGATTTCACCTCACTCGAGTCCTTATGGACGGCGGCAGCAGCCTGAACCTACTCTATCAGGATACAGTGCGAAAAATGGGTATCGATCCCTTGAGGATCAAACCCAGCAAAACCACCTTTAAGGGCGTCATCCCAGGTGTAGAAGCTCATTGCACATGCTCAATCACACTGGAAGTAGTCTTCGGATCACTGGACAACTTCCGAAGCAAAGAGTTAATCTTCGATATTGTCCCGTTTCGCAGTGGCTATCACGCACTGCTCGGATGGACAGCATTTGCAAAATTCAATGCTGTGCCGCATTACGCATACCTCAAGCTCAAGATGCCAGGAGCTCGCAGGGTCATAACGATAAATGGAAACATAGAACGCTCGCTCCGTACGGAAGAGAACACTACGGCCCTTGCAGTAGAAGCACAAAGCAGCCTGTTCAGGCAGACCACTCATTCGACGTCACAGCCCCCGGACACCTTCAAGTGAGTCCGGAACAAGCTGCAACAAGATCGCCTGGCACGATCAGAGCTCGCCTAGCAATTCAGCCCCCGTCCCAGTCCCAGTCAAGTGAGAAAATCCGTGCCGCGCGTACATAACTACGCACTGAAAATACCATGGACATAGGTGGGGCATGATCAGGACACGCCCCGCAATGTGGCTTAACCACCCTAGGGGCTGTATACCTTGATCATTCCTTTTTTTCTTTCAGTGCCTAACTCTCTGGAAGCCCTTTCCGGCAGTACGATTGCCGGACACATTCCAGAAGCAACAACCAAGGCGGCAAGAAGCTAAGATGAACACGGGAACCGCCAGGTGGTCTCTAGTAATAATTGATATACCCGCTTTTCACTATTTATGCATAGCTTGCCCTAGAATAGGACATTCCGAATTGTCCTACTTTATGCTTATTGCACTACTTGTACCAAGTACGCTTCGACGTATTATCTAAATAACAATGCATATCATTAATCTATCATTGCATTATTTAAGTTTTTCTCTTTCTCTTATATGTCCATTTACGACAATCCACACCCGCACATTCGGGTACTTTCAGTTCGTCAGGGGTTCTCGTTTACCCCATAATACGACGCAAGAAGTCCGAACACTTTCGACAGTGCGGCACCCCCAACTTATAGCATTATATGCATCAGCTCTGAATCATGTCTTTGGTTAAATGTTGGGTTGCCTGGCTCCCATGCTTTGGTACCTTACGTTCCGCTATATCGGCTAAGGTAGCGGTGGGAGAACTACTGCGATTGTGTCCCGGTTCTTCCAGAAGAGCACCTCAGTAGAGAAAGCCAAAAACTGACTATCATGATAAGGCGAGAGACTGGTCGCTGTTTGAGAGGTCTCAAGTCCTCAAAGACTTTATCCGCTTTGGGCGAGGAGTCGGCCTTGTCCGGCTTAGGCGTGTATAGCGCCCCAAATTCGGCCCTCCGAATACCAGGGGCTTTGCCAAAATTTAAAATCATAGACTTCTATGGCTAAGTGAGAGTGATAAAGCATTATAGTCCGATTGTCTGGTTCGTTGCGCTGAACACCTCCCTTGAAGGACCCAAAATTGGGGTAAAGAGTGTTTAGGTTTATCCCGAACACCCCAGTACTAGTTACATGGGGATAGAAGCCAATGACTGGCCAACTCTCAGATTTTATAAACGGCCGCACAGAAGGTAATATTTTAAGTTAAGAAAGCGTCGCATGGCGCAAGCGAACTTGTTTCATATTACAGGATCACATGAGCATGTTCATTCAAAAATTACATCCTTGGCACACTCATCTGCCACTAGGCGGGAACCCTTCAGGACACTCTCATAATAATTCTCGGGGCAGCAATGCTCCTTGCCCTCCGACGGCCCCTCCTTCACCAGCTTCACGGCGTCCAGCTTCGCCCAGTGCACCTTCGCCCGGGCAAAATCCCTGCGTGCACCCTCGATGCAGACGGACCGCTTGATGACTTCAAGCAGTGGGCATGCTTCCACAAGCCGCCTCACCAGACTGAAGTAGCTGCCCGACAGGGGCTTGCCAGGCCACATCCGGACTATAAGGCCCCTCATGGCCTGTCCGGCCGCCTTGTGAAGCTCGACCAACTGCTTCAGCTGGTCGCTCAAGGCCACGGGGTGTTTGGTCCCAGTATACTGAGACCAGAACAACTTCTCCATTGAGCTCCCCTCCTCAGCCCGGTAAAACTCCACGGCATCCAGTACACTGCGGGGAAGATCTGTAAACGCTCCTGGAGAGCTCCGAACTCGGGTAAGAAAAAGGAAAGTCTCCTTCACGTGCTTTCTTTGCATAATGAATGCCCTACCCGCTGCTATCTTCTTCACCGTGTCAATCTCCCGGAGGGCCTTGTGTGCTTCGGCCTTGGCAGTCCGGACACTTTCAAGCGCCTGCGCGAGCTTGGACTCTTGCGTCTTATTGTCAAGCTCCAAGGACTCGTGCTTTTTTGCGAGAGCCTCGAGCTCTTGCTGCACCTCGCCTACTCGGGCTTCTTGCTTCTCCCGCTCAATACACTCCTTGGCCGCTTTGTCTTCGGCCTTGGACAGCGCTTTCCTCAGGGTCGCCACTTCGGTCGTGGCCCCTGGCAAACCCGTGATGATCCTATTATTTTATAACTGAATTTCTTTTTAACTATATAGACAGGGGTATTTCTTACCTTTGCTCTCTTCAAGCTGCCTCTTGGTAAGGCCGAGCTCATCCTCGGACCGCTTCAGGTCCTGCTTCAACGCAGAGACCTCCGCAGTATGTGCGGCAGCGGCCAGCAGTGAAGCCTGCACATACACATAGGCATACTCTAATTAAACTCCTGAGTTATAATTTGATCCTCTATTCGGCTTTTCTTCGCGAACGCCGAACAGAGCATCAGGGGCTACTATCTATGCGGTAATATTTTCTTATATTTTGATTGCTTACCTCAAAGCCTGTTAGGAGGCTGGCGCAAGCTTCGGTCAGTCCGTTTTTGGCGGACTGGACCTTCTCGACCACCGCACTCATGATAGTGCGGTGCTCTTCATCGATGGAAGCGCTGCGAAGTGCTTCCAGCAAGTTGTCTGGTGCCTCTGGTTGGACAGAGGACACCGGCACGGATGGTTGGCCCCCCTTAATGAGGGACCGCCTGCCGGAGTCCGGAACCATCGAAGGTTCCGGCGCAGTGTTCGGCTGAGGGCCGAACTCGGAGCCTGTAGGAGCCTCGCTCCCTTGGTACCCAGGGTCCGGGAAGTCGCCTCGAGGCACCCCCAGGACCAGCTCCCCTTGGCTCGGTGCCTTTTGAGACAACACCTCAGCGTTGTCCATAGGGCGAGGGGTGGTAGCGGTCGGGAGAGAACCGCTGTTCATATCCGACGAGTCCAGAGAGCCGCTCGACGAGGATACGTCGAGACGAGCTCGGGACGGACTACATAATCATGTACGGCATGAGGAGAGGCAGTGTAATAAAGCATACCATGAAGTACTATGGTGCTCAGACACTTACAATTTCGCCAGGGGCTTGACCCTGGGTAGCCACTCATCGCCGTAGTCGGCGACCGTCGTGGCGCAGTCCGGAGGGAGGGTCCTTCCCTTCTTGGACCCTTCGGCCTCCCCGGTTGGGTCGGCCTTCCTTTTCTTGTCTCCCCCGGCTAGGGGGCGGGAGAACTTTCCTCTTCCTCCACCTCGTCTTCGTGGGAGGAGTGCGCATTGGAGTCATCGGACGATGAGTCTGATACAACCTAGCATCGGAGACCCTTTCGGGTCCCCGCGGCCTTCTTCTTGGTCTTCTTCACCGGCACCTCATAAGGTGCCGGAGTCAGCATCTCCGTTAGGAGAGCGCTCGCAGGATCTTCGGGCAGGGGGTGGGCAATCAAGCTGCTCCACTGTCTTTTATCCAGTCCTGTTAATGGCATAGAACCTTAGATCTTGCATATGACTAAACCGGGGCAAATAAATACCCTCAGAGATATAAAAACTTATCGGATTGGCGCGGCATTTTGCGCTGAGTCCGCGGTCCTCGGTGAGGGAAGGAGGAATCACGGCGCCCTTGAACAGCACCCTCCAGACGTCCTTGTGTGTCATGTCATAGAGCTCTTGTAGCGTCTGGTGCTTGGCTGAGTTGAACTCCCACAAATCGAATGCCCGTCGTTGACACAGGAGGATCCGGCGGAAGAGCATGACCTGGACCACGTTGACGAGCTTGATTTTCTTGCTCGTCATGTTCCGGATACAGGTCTAGAGTCCGATCGACTCTACCGAAGAACCCCAGGACAGGCCCTTCTCTTTCCAGGAGGTGAGCCGCGTGGGGATTCCGGATCGAAATTTGGGGTCCGCCACCCAGTTGGAGTCGCGCGGCTCGGTGATGTAGAACCACCCTGATTGCCACCCCTTTATGGTATCCACATAGGTGCCCTCGAGCTAGGTGACATTAGGCATCTTGCCCACCATGGCGCCTCCGCACTCTGCTTGCTGGCCACCCACCACCTTCGGTTTAACATTGAAGGTTTTTAGCCATAGGCCGAAGTGGGGCCTGATGCGGAGGAAGGCCTCGCACATGACGATAAACACCGAGATGTTGAGGATGAAATTGGGGGCCAGATCATGAAAATCCAGCCCATAGTAGAACATGAGCCCGCGGACAAACGACTGGAGGGGAAATCCCAGTCCATGGACAAAATGGGTAAGAAAAACTACCCTCTCATGGGGTTTGGGCGTTGGGATGATCTGCCCCGCATTTGGCAGCCGGTGCGCGATATCTGCGGCCAGATATTCAGCTTCCCGTAACTTTTTGATGTTCTCCTCCGTCCACTTGCCCCCTGCTCCGGACATGCTTGGAGTGGTTTGAGTAGAGGAACGCGAGCTTGGGCACTAGAGCTCGAGTGTGCGGGAATGGGTAAGCAAGGAGGAAGAAGGCATGGGTGAAAAGAGTGAATCCTTGTCCCTTTATAAGGGCGGAAGAGGCGATGCGTCTCCCCACTTGCCTGGTAAAACCGCTTATTCCCCAGGCGCCGTAATTGATGGCGCGGTTGGGTTACCCACGTTCGTATTGATGAGAATCCCGTAATAAGGGGGACATGATCTCTGCTTTGGCAAGACGTGTCGAGAAAACCGCCCCATGTTCTGTGCGGTGCTGGTTGAGAAAAACGGTTCAAATAATGACCGAGCCATGACATAACGTCGTGCTGTCAGAACGCGTCAGCAGATTAGATTTGTGCAAATATTATTCTCTCTGCGGTAGTATGTGGAACTTGTTTTGCAGAGCCGGACACTATTCTGGTGTTCAAAATCTTTTATGGAGTGTTCGGAGGAGGAACTCACCTTGCAATGCCGAAGACAACATTGCGCGCCGGACTCATCGTCATTGAAGTCTGGTTCAGGGGCTACTGAGGGAGTCCTGGATTAGGGGGTCTCCGGACAGCCGGACTATATCCTTTGGCCGGACTGTTGGACTATGAAGATACGAGATTAAAGACTATGTCCCGTGTCCGGATGGGACTCTACTTGGCGTGGAAGGCAAGCTAGGCAATACAGATATGTATATCTCCTCCTTTGTAACCGACCTTGTGTAACCCTAGCCCCCTCCGGTGTCTATATAAACTGGAGGGTTTAGTCCGTAGGACAACATACAATCATACCATAGGCTAGCTTCTAGGGTTTAGCCTCTTTGATCTCGTGGTAGATCAACCCTTGTAATACTCATATCATCAAGAACAATCAAGCAGGACATAGGGTATTACCACCATCAAGAGGGCCCGAACCTGGGTAAACATCGTGTCCCCTGCCTCCTGTTACCATCCGCCTTAGACGCACAGTTCGGGACCCCCTACCCGAGATCCACCGGTTTTGACACCGACAGCGACCCACTAAGACCATGACATGCCTAATGGCTAAAGTTGACGTGTGATGGATTTGGCATCGTCATTTAGCCCATGTCAATATGAGATCTTTGCAAACTATTATCAAGGGGGACCATGTCCGTGGACTAATAAATGTTAGTTTTGCCAAAGATCGTGTTTGCAGTGCTTGTATCGAAGGAAAGCTACATGAGAAGGCTCACCCTCCCATGACTATCATCTACCCGAAGAGGCCCTTGGAGCTCCTTCACTTGGATCTCTTTGGGCCCCCATCCTTTGATAGTCTTGGGGGTAGAAAGTATTGCTTGGTGATTGTGGATGATTATTCAAGATACACGTGGGTATATTTCTTCAAGCGGAAGAGTGAGACCCAACAAACCGTCATCGACTTTGCAAACGAAGCTCAACATCAACACAATGAAGGAATTTTGCCCTATAGACAATAATAAAGTTGTTATTTATATTTCCTTATATCATGATAAATGTTTATTATTCAAGCTAGAATTGTATTATCCGGAAACTTAGTACATGTGTGAATACATAGACAAACAGAGTGTCCCTAGTATGCCTCTACTTGAATACCTCATTAATCAAAGATGGTTAAGTTTCCTGACCATAGACATGTGTTGTGATTTGATGAATGGGATCACATAATTAGAGAATGATGTGATGCACAAGACCCATCCGTTATCTTGGCATATTGATCTTTAAGTTTTATTGCTATTGCTTTCTTCATGACTTATACATATTCTTCTGACTATGAGATTATGCAACTCCCGAATACCGGAGGAACACCTTGTGTGCTATCAAACGTCACATCGTAACTGGGTGATTATAAAGATGTTGTACAGTTGTCTCTGATGGTGTTTGTTGAGTTGGCATAGATCGATATTAGGATTTGTCACTCCGTGTATCGGAGAGGTATCTCTGGGCCCTCTCGGTAATGCACATCACTATGAGCCTTGCAAGCAATGTGACTAATGAGTTAGTCACGGGATGATGCATTACGGAACGAGTAAAGAGACTTGCCAGTGACGAGATTAAACTAGGTATGATGATACCGACGATCGAATCTCGGGCAAGTAACATACCGATGACAAAGGGAACAACGTATGTTGTTATGCGGTTTGACCGATAAAGATCTTCATAGAATATTTAGGAGCCAATATGAGCATCCAGGTTCTGCTATTGGTTATTGACTAGAGATATGTCTCGGTCATGTCTACATAGTTCTCGAACCCATAGGGTCCACACACTTAACGTTCGATGACGATTTGTATTGTGAGTTTCGTGTTTTGATGAACCTAAGTTTGTTCGGAGTCCCGGATGAGATCACGGACATGAAGAGGAGTCTTGAAATGGTCTAGACATAAAGATTCATATATTGGAAGGCTACATTCGGACACCGGAATGGTTCAGTTCATTTCGGATAAGTTTTGGAGTACCGGGGGTTACCGGAACCCCCCGGGAGGTTAATGGGCCACCATGGGCCCTAGTGGAGAAGAGAGAGGGCCGGCCAGGAGGTGTCGTGTGCCCCCCTTGCACAGTCCGAATTGGACAAGGGCAGGGGGCGGCGCCCCCCTCCTTCCTTCTCACCTCTTCCTCCTTCCCTCCTACTTGGAATAGGAAGGGGGGCGAATCCTACTTGAACCGGGAGTCCAAGTAGGACCCCCCATGGCGCACCCCCCT
Source organism: Triticum urartu (assembly GCF_003073215.2). NCBI lineage: Eukaryota > Viridiplantae > Streptophyta > Magnoliopsida > Poales > Poaceae > Triticum > Triticum urartu. Next base: position 53,676,554 of record NC_053026.1, on the reverse strand, counting down.
AGGGCCAGCCACCTCTCCTCCCCCCTTTATATACATGGGAGGGGGCACCCCAAAGGACACAAAGTCTTCTCTTAGCCGTGTGCGCTGCCCCCCACCACAGTTACACACCTCGGTCATATCGCCGTAGTGCTTAGGTGAAGCCCTGCGCCGGTGACTTCACCATCACCGTCATCACGCCTTCGTGCTGACGGAACACTCCATCATCCTCAATTGGATCAAGAGATTGAGGGACATCATTGAGCTGAACGTGTGCTGAACGCGGAGGTGCCGTACGTTCGGTGCTTGGATCATTTGGATCGCAAAGATGTTCGACTACATCAACCGCGTTAGTAAACGCTTCTGCTTTCAGTCTACGAGGGTACGTGGACACACTCTTCCCTCTCGTTGCTATGCATCTCCTAGATAGATCTTGCGTGATCGTAGGATTTTTTTTAGAAGTACTGCGTTCCCCAACACACAATGCAAAGATCTTGACAATAAGAAGTGACAACGACACCGAGTTCAAGAACTACACCTTGGATGAGTTTCTTAGTGATGAGGGGATCAAGCATCAATATTCCGCACCTTACACCCTTGAACAAAATGGTGTTGCAGAGAGGAAGAACCAGATGTTGATGGACATAGCAAGGACCATGATGGCGGAGTTCAAGTCTCCGTACAACTTTGGGCCGAAGCCATCAACATCGTTTGTCATGCATCCAATCGGCTCTATCTCCGCGAAGGCTTGAACAAGACTCCTTATGAGATACTCACCGGCAACAAGCCCAACCTCAAGTACTTCTGGGTGTTCGGGTGTAAGTGTTTCATTCTCAAGAAAGGTGTTCGTTTGTATAAATTTGCAGCTAGAGCTCATGAGGGCATATTTGTTGGTTATGCTACAGACTCTCATGCTTACCGTGTCCTTAATAAGTCCACGAGACTTATTGAGGAGACGTGTAATGTTGAGTTTGATGAGAATAATGGCTCCCAAGTGGAGCAAAGTAGTACTTGTGATGTAGGTGATGAAATTCCTCCCCAAGCCATAAGAAGAATGGGTGTTGGTCATATCCTACCCATTGAGGAACCCCTTGTGGCCGAAGGAGAAGGACAATGTTCCACTCAAGTGGAACCATCACCAACCCAAGACCCACACGCTTCCGAAGAACAAAGTGAATGCCCTCAAACAAATGAACAAGATCAAGGGCAAGATCAACCTCAAGATGGTGGTATACCACCAGGTGATGCCCAAGGTCAAGTTCTCACCACCGAGCAAGTTCAAGATCAAGAGCAAACTCAAGATCAAGAACAAGCTCAAGACGATGCTCAAGATGATCAAGTTACCACTCCTCAACTCTCTCTTGAGGAGAATTGGAGCGTCGTGCCACCAAGATTGCATCCAAGCTCACTACCAACGATCATCTCATGAAGAATGTGCTTGGAAGCTTAAGAAAAGGGGGTAAGCACTCGTAGACAATTAGCAAACCATTCTGAACATCACGTGTTTGTATCTTGTGTTGAACCCGAAAAGGTCTATGAGGCGCTCGAGGATCCAGATTGGCTCAATGACATGCATGAAGACTCAACAACTTCTTGCACAAAAGGTGTGGAGATTGGCGCCAAGGCCGAAAGGGAACCATAATGTCATTGGAACCAAGTGGATATTCAAGAACAAGCAAGTTGCTCATGGAATTATTGTTCACAAAAGGCTCATTTGGTAGCACAAAGCTATTCCCAAGTCGAGGGTATCGATTATGGTGAAACCTTTACTCCCGTTGCTCGCCTTGAATCTATTCATTTGTTGATTGCTTATGCTTCTCATCATGACTTCAAGTTGCAACAAATGGATGTGAAGAGTGCTTTTCTCAATGGTCCTATTAATGAGTTGGTATATGTCAAACAACCTCGGGGGTTTGAGGATCCCGAGTTCCCCAATCACGTGTACGAACTCGATAAGGCACTCTATGGCCTTAAACAAGCCCCACATGCGTGGTATGAGCACCTTACCGAGGTGTTGCAAGATCATGGGTTTGAAATTGGGAAAATCGACCCCACTCTTTTGTTGGGGAACGTAGTAATTCAAAAAAATTCCTACGATCACGGAAGTGTTGGAAATATGCCCTAGAGGCAATAATAAATTAGTTATTATTATATTTCCTTGTTCATGATAATCGTTTATTATCCATGCTAGAATTGTATTGATAGGAAACTCAGATACATGTGTGGATACATAGACAACACCATGTCCCTAGTAAGCCTCTAGTTGACTAGCTCGTTGATCAATAGATGGTTACGGTTTCTTGACCATGGACATTAGATGTCATTGATAACGGGATCACATCATTAGGAGAATGATGTGATGGACAAAGACCCAATCCTAAGCCTAGCACAAGGTCATGTAGTTCGTATGCTAAAGCTTTTCTAATGTCAAGTATCATTTCCTTAGACCATGAGATTGTGCAACTCCCGGATACCGTAGGAGTGCTTTGGGTGTGCCAAACGTCACAACGTAACTGGGTGGCTATAAAGGTACACTACAGGTATCTCCGAAAGTGTCTGTTGGGTTGGCACGAATCGAGACTGGGATTTGTCACTCCATGTAAACGGAGAGGTATCTCTGGGCCCACTCGGTAGGACATCATCATAATGTGCACAATGTGATCAAGGAGTTTATCACGGGATGATGTGTTACGGAACGAGTAAAGAGACTTTCCGGTAACGAGATTGAACAAGGTATCGGGATACCGATGATCGAATCTCGGGCAAGTATCGTACCGTTGACAAAGGGAATTGTATACGGGATTGATTAAGTCCTTGACATCGTGGTTCATTCGATGAGATCATCGTGGAACATGTGGGAGCCAACATGGGTATCCAGATCCCGCTGTTGGTTATTGGCCGGAGAGTCGTCTCGGTCATGTCTGCATGTCTCCCGAACCCGTAGGGTCTACACACTTAAGGTTCGGTGACGCTAGGGTTATAGAGATATTAGTATGCGGTAACCCGAAAGTTTTTCGGAGTCCCGGATGAGATCCCGGACGTCACGAGGAGTTCCGGAATGGTCCGGAGGTAAAGAATTATATATAGGAAGTGCTATTTCGGCCATCGGGACAAGTTTCGGGGTCACCGGTATTGTACCGGGACCACCGGAAGGGTCCCGGGGGTCCACCGGGTGGGGCCAACTGCCCCGGGGGGGCACATGGGCTGTAGGGGGTGCGCCTTGGCCTACATGGGCCAAGGGCACCAGCCCCTAGAGGCCCATGAGAGGCCCATGCGCCAAGAGATAAGGGAAAGAAAGAGTCCTAAAAGGGGAAGGCACCTCCGAGGTGCCTTGGGGAGGATGGACTCCTCCCTGGCCGCACCCTTCCTTGGAGGAAGGGCCAAGGCTGCGCCCCCCCCCTCTCCCTTGGCCCTATATATAGTGGGGGGAAGGGAGGGCAGCAACACCTAAGCCCTGGCGCCTCCCTCTCCCTCCCATGACACATCTCCCTCCTCCCGCAGCGCTTGGCGAAGCCCTGTTGGAATCCCGCTACTTCCACCACGCCGTCGTGCTGCTGGATCTCCATCAACCTCTCCTCCCCCCTTGCTGGATCAAGAAGGAGGAGACGTCGCTGCTCCGTACGTGTGTTGAACGCGGAGGTGCCGTCCGTTCAGCGCTAGGATCATCGGTGATTCGGATCACGACGAGTACGACTCTATCAGCCCCGTTCCCTTGAACACTTCCGCGCGCGATCTACAAGGGTATGTAGATCCACTCCTCCCTCGTTGCTAGATTCTCCATAGATAGATCTTGGTGACACGTAGGAAAATTTTGAATTTCTGCTACGTTACCCAACACGTTCCCCAACAGTGGCATCATGAGCTAGGTCTATGCGTAGTTACTATGCACGAGTAGAACACAAAGTAGTTGTGGGCGTCGATATTGTCAATTATCTTGCCGTTACTAGTCTTATCTTGATTCGGTGGCATTGTGGGATGAAGCGGCCCAGACCAACCTTACACGTATGCTTACGTGAGACCGGTTCCACCGACAAACATGCACTAGTTGCATAAGGTGGCTGGCGGGTGTCTGTCTCTCCCACTTTAGTCGGATCGGATTCGATGAAAAGGGTCCTTATGAAGGGTAAATAGCAATTGACATATCACGTTGTGGTTTTGCGTAGGTAAGAAACGTTCTTGCTAGAAACCCATAGCAGCCACGTAAAACATGCAAACAACAATTAGAGGACGTCTAACTTGTTTTTGCAGGGTATGCTATGTGATGTGATATGGCCAAAGGATGTGATGAATGATATATGTGATGTATTAGATTGATCATGTTCTTGTAATAGGAATCACGACTTGCATGTCGATGAGTATGACAACCGGCAGGAGCCATAGGAGTTGTCTTTATTTATTTATGACCTGCGTGTCAACTTAAATGTCATGTAATTACTTTACTTCATTGCTAACCGTTAGCTGTAGAAGTAGAAGTAATAGTTGGCGAGACAACTTCATGAAGACACGATGATGGAGATCATGATGATGGAGATCATGGTGTCATGCCGGTGACGATGATGATCATGGAGCCCCGAAGATGGAGATCAAAGGGAGCAATATGATATTGGCCATATCATGTCACTATTTGATTGCATGTGATGTTTATCATGTTTATGCATCTTGTTTACTTAGAACGACGGTAGTAAATAAGATGATCCCTCATAATAATTTCAAGAAAGTGTTCCCCCTAACTGTGCACCGTTGTGACAGTTCGTTGTTTCGAAGCACCACGTGATGATCGGGTGTTAGATTCTAATGTTCACATACAACGGGTGTAAGACAGATTTACACACGCGAAACACTTAGGTTGACTTGACGAGCCTAGCATGTGTACAGACATGGCCTCGGAACACAGAAGACCGAAAGGTCGAGCATGATTCGTATGGTAGATACGATCAACATGAAGATGTTCACCGATGTTGACTAGTCCGTCTCATGTGATGATCGGACATGGCCTAGTTGACTCGGATCATGTAATCACTTAGATGACTAGAGGGATGTCTATCTGAGTGGGAGTTCATAAGATGAACTTAATTATCCTGAACATAGTCAAAAGGTCTTCGCAAATTATGTCGTAGCTTGCGCTTCAGTTCTACTGTTTAGATATGTTCCTAGAGAAAATTTAGTTGAAAGTTGGTAGTAGCAATTATGCGGACTAGGTCCGTAAACTGAGGATTGTCCTCATTGCTTCATAGAAGGCTTATGTCCTTAATGCACCGCTCAGTGTGCTGAACCTCGAACGTCGTCTGTGGATGTTGCGAGCATCTGGCATACACATTTTTCATAACTACATGATAGTTCAGTTAAACGGTTTAGAATTGAGGCACCAAAGACATTTTGAAACGTCGCGAAACATATGAGATGTTTCGAGGGCTGAAATTGGAATTTCAGGCTCGTGCCCACGTCAAGAAGTATAAGACCTCCGACGATTTTCTTAGCCTGCAAACTAAGGGAGAAAAGCTCAATTGTTGAGCTTGTGCTCAGATTGTCTGAGTACATCAATCATTTGAATCGAGTGGGAGTTGATCTTCCAGATGAGACAGTGATGTTTCTCCAAAGTCATTGCCACCAAGCTGCTAGAGCTTCGTGATGAACTATAATATATCAGGGACATATATGATGATCCTTGAGATATTCGTGATGTTTGACACCAAAGTAGAAATCAAGAAGGAGCATCAATTGTTGATGGTTGGTGAAACCACTAGTTTCAAGAAGGGCAAGGGCAAGAAGGGATACTTCATGAAACGGCAATTCAGCTGCTGCTCTGGTGAAGAAACCCAAGGTTGAACCCAAACCCGAGACTAAGTGCTTCTGTAATAAGGGGAACAGCCACTGGAGCAGAATTACCCTAGATACTTGGTAGATTAGAAGGCTGGCAAGGTCGATAGAAGTATATTGGATATACATTGTGTTGATGTGTACTTTACTAGTACTCCTAGTAGCACTAGGGTATTAGATACCGGTTCCATTGCTAAGTGTTAGTAACTCGAAATAAAAGCTACGGAATAAACGGAGACTAGCTAAAGGTGAGCTGATGATATGTGTTGGAAGTGTTTCCAATGTTGATATGATCAAGCATCGCACGCTCCCTCTACCATCGAGATTGGTGTTAAACCTAAATAATGGTTATTTGGTGTTTGCGTTGAGCATAGACATGATTGGATTATGCCTATCGCAATACGGTTATTCATTTAAGGAGAATAATCGTTACTTTGTTTATTTGAATAATACCTTCAATGGTCTTACGCCTAAAATGAATGGTTTATTGAATCTCGATCGTAGTGATACACATGTTCATGCCAAAAGATATAAGATAGTAATGATAGTACCACCTACTTGTGGCACTGCCACGTAAGTCATATCGGTATAAAACGCATGAAGAAGCTCCATGTTGATGGATCTTTGGGCTCACTCATTTTTGAAAAGTTTGAGACATGCGAACCATGTCTATTGGTGTATATGCATGAAGAAACTCCATGCAAATGGACCATTTGAACTCACTTGATCTTGAATCACTTGAGACATGCAAATCATACCACATGGGCAAGATGACTGGAAGCCTCGTTATCAGTAAAATGGAACTAGAAAGCAACTTGTTGGAAGAAATACATTTTGATGTGTGCAGTCCAATGAGTGCTGAGGCGTGTAGTGGATATCGTTATGTTCTTACTTCACAGATGATTTGAGTAGATGTTGAGTACGTTTACTTGATAAATCACGAGTCTGAATTATTGAAAGGTTCAAGTAATTTCAGGGTGAAGTTGAAAGATCGTCGTGACAAGAGGATAAAATATCTATGATATGATCATAGAGAAGAATATCTGAATTACGAGTTTGGCACAGAATTAAGACATTGTGGAAATTGTTTCACAACTGATACAGCCTGGAACACCATAGTGTGATGGTGTGTCCGAACATCATAACTGCACCCTATTGGATATAATGCATACCATGATGTCTCTTATCGAATTACCACGATAGTTTATGGGTTAGGCATTAGAGACAACCACATTCACTTTAAATGGGGCACTACGTAATTCCGATGAGATGACACCGTATGAACTATGGTTTAGAGAAACCTAAGCTGTCATTTCTTAAATGTTTGGGACTGCGACGCTTATGTGGAAAAGTTTCAGGCTGATAAGCTCGAACCCAAAGCGGATAGATGCATCTTCATAGGACACCCAAAATAGTTGGGTATACCTCCTGTCTCAGATTCGAAAGCAATAAGGGATTGTTTCTAGAATTGGGTCCTTTCTCGAGGAAAAGTTTCTCTCGAAAGAATTGAGTGGGAGGATGGTGGAGACTTGATGAGGTTATTGAACCGTCTCTTCAACTAGTGTGTGGCAGGGCACAGGAAGTTGTTCCTGTGGCACCTACACCAATTGAAGTGGAAGCTTATGATAGTGATCATGAAACTTCAGATCAAGTCACTACCAAACCTCGTGGGATGACAAGGATGCGTACTACTTCAGAGTGGTACGTAATCCTGTCTTGGAAGTCATGTTGCTAGACAACAATGAACCTACGAGCTATGGAGAAGTGATGGTGGGCCCAGATTCTGATAAATGGCTCGAGGCCATAAAATCCGAGAGAGGATCCATGTATGAAAACAAAGTGTGGACTTTGGCAGAATGGCTCGATGGTCGTAAGGCTATTGAGTACATATGGATTTTAAAAGGAAGACAGACAATGATGGTAAATGTCACCATTAAAAAGCTCGACTTGTCGTTAAGATGTTTTCCGACAAGTTCAAGATGGTAAATGACTACGATGAGACTTTCTCACTCGTAGCGATGCTAAGAGTCTGTTGGAATTATATTAGCGTTTACTGCATTATTTGTGAAATCTTGCAGATAGGATGCCAAGAATCATTGTTTCCTCGACGATTTTTGAGGAAAGGTTGTATGTGATACAACCGGAAGGTTTTGTTAATCCTGAAAGATGCTAATAAGTATGCAAAGCTCCAGCAATCCTTCTAAGGACTGGAGTAAGCATCTCGGAGTTGGAATGTATGCTTTGATAAGATGATCAAAGTTTTGGGTGTATACAAAGTTTATGAGAAACTTGTATTTCCAAAGAAGTGAGTGGGAGCACTATAGAATTTCTGATGAATATATGTTGTTGACATGTTGTTAATCAGAAATGACGTAGAATTTCTGGAAAGCATATAGGGTTATTTGGAAAATGTTTTCAATGGAAAGCCTGGATTAAGCTACTTGAACATTGAGCATCAAGATCTATAAGGATAGATCAAAACGCTTAATGGTACTTTGAAATGAGCACATACCTTGACATGATCTTGAAGGTGTTCAAGATGGATCAGTCAAAGAAGGAGTTCTTGCCTGAGTTGTAAGGTATGAAGTTAAGACTTAAAGCTCGACCACGGCAGAAGAAAGAGGAAGGACGAAGGTCGTCCCCTATGCTTTTTTCATAGGCTCTCTATAGTATGCTATGCTGTGTACCACACCTGAAATGTGCCTTGCCATGAGTCAGTCAAGGGGTACAAGAGTGATCCAAGAATGGATCACAGGACAGCGGTCAAAGTTATCCTTAGTAACTAGTGGACTAAGGAATTTTCTCGATTATGGAGGTGGTAAAAGAGATCATCGTAAAGGGTTACGCCGATGCAAACTTTGACACTAATCCAGATTATTATGAGTAGTAAACTGGATTCGTATAGTAGAACAGTTATTTGGAATAGCTCCAAATAGAACGTGGTAGCTCCGTGTAAACGGAGAGGTATCTCTGGGCCCACTCGGTAGGACATCATCATAATGTGCACAATGTGATCAAGGAGTTTATCACAGGATGATGTGTTACGGAACGAGTAAAGAGACTTGCCGGTAACGAGATTGAACAAGGTATCGGGATACCGACGATCGAATCTCGGGCAAGTATCGTACCGTTGACAAAGGGAATTGTATACGGGATTGATTAAGTCCTTGACATCGTGGTTCATCTGATGAGATCATCGTGGAACATGTGGGAGCCAACATGGGTATCCAGATCCCGTTGTTGGTTATTGGCCGGAGAGTCGTCTCGGTCATGTCTGCATGTCTCCCGAACCCGTAGGGTCTACACACTTAAGGTTCGGTGATGCTAGGGTTATAGAGATATTAGTATGCGGTAACCCGAAAGTTGTTCGGAGTCCCGGATGAGATCCCGGACGTCACAAGGAGTTCCGGAATGGTCCGGAGGTAAAGAATTATATATAGGAAGTGCTATTTCGGCCATCGGGACAAGTTTCGGGGTCACCGGTATTGTACCGGGACCACCGGAAGGGTCCCGGGGGTCCACCGGGTGGGGCCAACTGCCCCGGGGGGCCACATGGGCTGTAGGGGGTGCGCCTTGGCCTACATGGGCCAAGGGCACCAGTCCCTAGAGGCCCATGCGCCAAAGGGACAAGAGGAGGGGAGAGTCCTAAAGGGGGAAGGCACCTCCGAGGTTCCTTGGGGAGGATGGACTCCTCCCCCCCCTTGGCCGCACCCTTCCTTGGAGGAAGGGGCAAGGCTGCGCCCTCCCCCTCTCCATTGGCCCTATATATAGTGGGGGGAAGGGAGGGCAAACATAACCTAAGCCCTGGCGCCTCCCTCTCCCTCCCATGACACATCTCCCTCCTCCCACAGCGCTTGGCGAAGCCCTGTTGGAATCCCGCTACTTCCACCACCACGCCGTCGTGCTGCTGGATCTCCATCAACCTCTCCTTCCCCCTTGCTGGATCAAGAAGGAGGAGACGTCGCTGCTCCGTACGTGTGTTGAACGCGTAGGTGCCGTCCGTTCGGCGCTAGGATCATCGGTGATTTGGATCACGACGAATACGACTCCATCAACCCCGTTCTCTTGAACGCTTCCGCGCGCGATCTACAAGGGTATGTAGATCCACTCCTCCCTCGTTGCTAGATGACTCCATAGATAGATCTTGGTGACACGTAGGAAAATTTTGAATTTATGCTACGTTCCCCAACAGGAAGATCTATCTAGGACAAGCATAGAAATGAGACAGGAGAGTGTGTCCATGTACCCTTGTAGACCGAAAGCGGAAGCATTCGCGGTTGACGTAGTCGAACATCTTCACGGTCCAACCGATCCAAGTACCGAATGTACGACACCTCCGTGTTTAGCGCACATTCAGCATGATGACATCCCTCAAGCTCTTGGTCCAGCTGAGGATGAGGGTGAGTTCCGTCAGCACGACGACATGGTGACGGTGATGACGAAGTTACCGACGCAGAGCTTTGCCTAAGCACTACGACAATATGACGGAGGTGTTAAACTATGGAGGGGGGCACCACACACGGCTAAGAGATTGTTTGTTGTGCTTTGGGGTGCCCCCTGCCCCCGTATATAAAGGAGGGGAGGAGGAGGCCGACGGCCTAGGAGGGGCGCGCCATAGGGGGAGTCCAACTAGGATTCCCAATCCTAGTTGGACTCCCCTTCCTTTTCCAAGAGGGGGAGAGAGGTAAGGAGGAGGAGAGGGAGAAGGAAAGAGGGGGACGCCGCCCCCTCCCTAGTCCAATTCGGACTTACCATTGGAGGCGGTGGTGCGCGGCCACCCTTGAGGCCCTCCTCTTCTTTCCACTAAGGCCCATGAAGGCCCAATACTTCCCGGGGGGTCCAATAACCTCCCGGTACTCCGAAAAATACCTGAATCACTCCGGAACCATTCTGGTGTCCGAATATAACCTTCCAATATATCAATCTTTACCTCTCGACTATTTCGAGACTCCTCCTCATGTCCGTGATCTCATCCGGGACTCTGAACAAACTTCGTTCACAAAAACACATAACTCATAATACAAATCGTCATCGAACGTTAAGCGTGCGGACCCTATGGGTTCGAGAACTATGTAGACATGACCGAAACACATCTCCGATCAATAACCAACAGAGGAACTTGGATGATCATATTGGCTCCTACATATTCTATGAAGATCTTTATCGGTCAAATCGCACAACAGCATACATCATTCCCTTTGTCATCGGTATGTTCCTTGCCCAAAATTCGATCGTCGGTATCTTCATACCTAGTTCGATCTCGTTCCCGGCGAGTCTCTTTACTCGTTCCGTAATGCATCATCCTGTAACTAACTCATTAGTCACATTGCTTGCAAGGCTTATAGTGATGTGCATTACTGACAGGGCCTAGAGATACCTCTCCGATACTCAGAGTGACAAATCCTAATCTTGATCTATGCCAACCCAACAAACACCTTCGGAGACAACTATACAACATATTTATAATCACCCAATTACGTTGTGACATTTGATACCACACAAGGTGTTCCTCCGGTATTCGGGAGTTGCATAATCTCATAGTCAGAGGAACATGTATAAGTCATGAAGAAAGCAATAGCAATAAAACTTAACGATCAATATGCTAATGGATGGGTCTTGTCCATCACATCATTCTCCTAATGATGTGACCCCATTCATCAAATGACAACACATGTCTATGGTTAGGAAACTTAACCATCTTTGAGAAACAAGCTAGTCAAGTAGAGGCATACTAGGGACACTCTGTTTTGTCTATGTATTCATACATGTACTAAGTTTCCGATTAATACAATTCTAGCATGAATAATAAAAAATTATCATGATATAAGGAAATATAAATAATAACTTTATTATTGCCTCTAGGGCATATTTCCTTCAGTCTCCCACTTGCACTAGAGTCAATAATCTAGTTCACATCGCCATGTGGTTTAGCACCAATAGTTCACATCATTATGTGATTAACACCCATACTTCACATCGCCATGTGACCAACACCCAAAGGGTTTACTAGAGTCAATAATCTAGTTCACATGGCTATGTGATTAACAACCAAAGAGTACTAAGGTGTGATCATGTTTTGCTTGTGAGAGAAGTTTAGTCAACAAGTCTGCCACATTCAGATCCGTATGTATTTTGCAAATTTCTATGTCTACAATGCCCTGCACGGAGCTACTCTAGCTAATTTCTTCTACTTTCAATATGTATCCAGATTGAGACTCAGAGTCATCCAGATTGGTGTCAAAGTTTGCATCGACGTAACTCTTCACGACGAACTCTTTTATCACCTCCATAACCGAGAAATATCTCCTTAGTCCTCTAAGGATAATTTCGACCGTTGTCCAGTGATCTACTTCTAGATCACTATTGTACTCCCTTGCCAAACTCATGCTAAGGTATATAATAGGTCTGGTACACAGCATGGCATACTTTATAGAACCTATGGCTGAGGCATAGGGAATGACTTTCATTCTCTCTCCATCTTCTGTCGTGGTCGGGCTTTGAGTCTTACTCAACTTCATACCTTACAACTCAAGCAAGAACTCGTTCTTTTACTGATCCATTTTGAACTTCTTCAAAATCTTATCAAGGTATGTACTCATCGGAAGTCTTATCAAGCGTCTTGATCTATCTTTATAGATCTTGATGCCCAATATGTAAGTAGCTTGACCGAGGTCTTTCTTTGAAAAACTCCTTTCAAACACTCCTTTATGCTTTCCAGAAAATTCTACATCATTTCCGATCAACAATATGTCATTCACATATACTTATTAGAAAGGCTGTAGTGCTCCCACTCACTTTCTTGTAAATATAGGCTTCACCGCAAGTCTGTATAAAACTATATGCTTCGATCAACTCATCAAAGCATATATTTCAACTCCGAGATGCTTGCACCAGTCCATAGATGGATCGCTGGAGCTTGCACACTTTGTTAGCTCCTTTAGGATCGACAAAACCTTCTGCTTGCATCATATACAACTCTTCTTTAAGAAATCCATTAAGGAATGCAGTTTTGACATCCATTTGCCAAATTTCATAATCATAAAATGCGGCAATTGCTAACATGATTCGGACAGACTTAAGCATCGCTACGAGTGAGAAAATCTCATCGTAGTCAACACCTTGAACTTGTCAAAAACCTTTTGCGACAAGTCGAGCTTTGTACATAGTAACACTACCATCAGCGCCCATCTTCCTCTTGAAGATACATTTATTCTCTATGGCTCGCCGATCATCGGGCAAGTCAACCAAAGTCCACACTTTGTTCTCATACATGGACCCCATCTCAGATTTCATGGCCTCAAGCCATTTCACGAAATCTGGGCTCATCATCGCTTCCTCATAGTTCGTAGGTTCGTCATGGTCTAGTAACATGACTTCCAGAACAAGATTACCGTACCTAGGGCTGGGCATTCTGTTCCCCCAAACCGATCGGGTCGGCTCTTTGGTGTATTTAAAATTACGATTCTGCCAAAATACTGACCGATCGGTCAATGGAAAATTAGCTGACCGAAGATTATTTGCACCAAAATTTCGGTTCAGTCATCGGTTCGACCGAGCAGCACCGAGATATATTTAATAACAGATGGAACCGCTGCCTCTAGTCAGAATCTAGAGTGTACGTACCATTAGCAAGAGCTGGTATACTTTATTTTGATGTACAGTGCCTCCCTTGCTACTCCCTTCGATTGATTCTCCCGAGCAACTCTGTAAAATTAGCGGTGGGGCTCACTAGGTGAAGTACCTACCCTAGGGAGTACTACTCTTTTACACAAAATTTACAGCGATGGTGGCTCAGTTGGTCAGGTTTACCACCTCCCGACGCGGCTGTGGGACTTGAGCACTTATAGAGACAAAATAGAAAATAGACTGTCTATGTTCTTACAAAAGTGCACTTGAGTAAGAAACAGGCGCACAGGTCAGACATCTATGTTTACTCGGTTTTCGATCCATTCGGGTAATCAAGTGATACACCCGAATTCACCAGACTAATTGCGGTTTTCAAAAAATACAAACTGAACATACTCTGTGTAATTCGGTTTCAGTGAATTCGACTTTGGTGCCAGTTAATTCGGTTCGGTACATCGGTTTTTGGGTTATATGCCCAGCCCTAACCGTACCACTCTGGTGCAGAACATAATCTAGTTGACCTACGAGGTTCGGTGGTAACTTGATCTGAAGTTTCATGATCATCATCATTAACTTCCTCACTAATTGGTGTAGGCATCACTGGAACTGATTTCTATGATTAACTACTTTCTAATTCGGGAGAAGGTACAATTACCTCATCAAGTTCTACTTTCCTCCCACTAACTTCTTTCAAGAGAAACTCCTTCTCTAGAAAAGAGCCATTCTTCGCAACAAAGATCTTGCCTTCGGATCTGTGATAGAAGGTATATCCAACTGTTTCTTTTGGGTATCCTATGAAGACGCACTTCTCCGATTTGGGTTCGAGCTTATCAGGTTGAAACTTTTTCACATAAGCATCATGTTAACCCACAAGTATAGGGGATCAATTGTAGCCTCTTTCAATAAGTAAGAGTGTCGAACCCAATGAGGAGCTAAAGGTAGAACAAATATTCCCTCAAGTTCTATCGACCACCGATACAACTCTACGCACACTTAACGTTCTCTTTACCTAGAACAAGAAAGAAACTAGAAGTACTTTCTAGGTGTTTTTGAATAGGTTTGCAAGATAATAAAGAGCACGTAAATAAAAAGGAGGGGCTGTTTAGATAAAGAATTAACTAAGTTAGTTTTAGTAGAGAGCTTGTTGTCACGAGAAAGTTATTTGTCCCTAGGCAATAGATAACTAGACCGATAATCATTATTGCAATTTTATTTGAGGGAGAGGCATAAGCTAACATACTTTCTCTACTTGGATCATATGCACTTATGATTGGAACTCTAGCAAGCATCCGCAACTACTAAAGATCATTAAGGTAAAACCCAACCATAGCATTAAGGTATCAAGTCCTCTTTATCCCATAGGCAAACAACCTACTTACTCGGGTCTGTGCTTTTGTCACTCACGCCACCCACCATAAGCAAATCATGAACATATGCAAACCCTACAATGGGAATCCCTCATGCTTGCGTGACACAGAGAGCACCATAGGACAGCACCAATAATAAAACATGCAACTCAAACCAATCACGATCATCAATTAACACATAGGACAAAACAGATCTACTCAAACATCATAGGGTAGCCATACATCATTGGGAAATAATATATAGCGTTGAGCACCATGTTTAAGTAGAGATTACAGCGAGTAAAAGAGGGTTTATGCCGCTGCATAGAGGGGGGAAGAGTTGGTGATGATGGCTGCGAAGTTGTTGGTGAAGATTGCGGTGATGATGATGATGGCTCCGGTGGCACTAACTTGCATGATTTGAATGGAACTAACCCAGACTGACGCTGTTTTCAGCAGAATTACCATGGTGTTATTTATGTGCCGAAACAAACTTTCTCGGAATGACCTGAAACTTCACGGAGCAACTTTTTGGAAAATATAAAAAATACCTGCAAAAGATGAAGGCCAGGGGGGCCCACCACCTGTCCACAAGGGTGGGGGCGCGCCTGCCCCCCCCCCAAGGCGCGCCCCCTACCTCGTGGGCCCCTTGGAGCTCCTTCGACTACAACTCCAACTCTATATATTGTGTTTCGGGGAGAAAAAAAATCAGAGAGAAGAATTCATCGCGTTTTACGATACAGAGCCACCGCCAAGCCCTAAAACCTCTCGGGAGGGCTGATCTGGAGTCCGTTCGGGGCTCTAGAGAGGGGAATCCATCACCATCGTCATCATCAACCATCCTCCATCACCAATTTCATGATGCTCACCGCCGTGCGTGAGTAATTCCATCGTAGGCTTGCTGGACGGTGAGGGGTTGGATGGGATCTATCATGTAACCAAGTTAGTTTTGTTAGGGTTTGATCCCTAGTATCCACTATGTTCTGAGATTGATGTTGCTATGACTTTGCTATGCTTAATGCTTGTCACTAGGGCCCGAGTGCCATGATTTCAGATTTGAACCTATTATGTTTCACCAATATATGAGAGTTCTTGATCCTATCTTGCAAGTCTATAGTTACCTATTATGTGTTATGATCTGTTAACCCTGAAGTGACAATAATCAGGATACTTACGGGTGATGACTGTAGTTTGAGGAGTTCATGTATTCACTATGTGTTAATGCTTTGTTCCGGTACTCTATTAAAAGGAGGCCTTAATATCCCTTAGTTTCCGTAAGGACCCCGCTGCCATGGAAGGGTAGGACAAAAGATGTCATGCAAGTTCTTTTCCATAAGCACGTATGACTATATTCAGAATACATGCCTACATTACATTGATGAACTGGAGCTAGTTCTGTGTCACCCTAGGTTATGACTGTTACATGATGAACCGCATCCGGCATAATTCTCCATCACCGATCCATTGCCTACGAGCTTTCCATATATTGTTCTTCGCTTATTTACTTTTCCATTGCTATTGCTATCATCACTACAAAATACCAAAAACACTAGTTCTACTACGGTTACCTTTTGCTACCGTTACCACTACTATCATATTACTTTGCTACTAAATACTTTGCTGCAGATATTAAGTTTCCAGGTGTGGTTGAATTGACAACTCAGCTGCTAATACTTGAGAATATTATTTGGCTCCCCTTGTGTCAAATCAATAAATTTGGGTTGAATACTCTACCCTCGAAAACTGTTGCGATCCCATATACTTGTGGGTTATCATTTCCCCTCTGGTCCATGGTCTCCATGGCATGGGAGGGGCGAGAGCCGCTCCGAGATTGTATCTGTCTCTCTGTTTCTCTCTGTGTTTCTGTGTTCCCAGATTCTGCCCTTTCACCGCTTCTTATATATCCGGAGATCCGTAACTCCGATTGGATTAAAACCTTCGCTCCGATTTTTCTCCGAAAATTAGCTTTCTTGCGGCCGAAGAAGAGCATTAACCGCCTTACGGGGGGCCCATGAGGGTCAGGGGCGCGCCTAGGGGGGTGGGGCGCGCCCCCTGCCTCGTGGCTCCCTCGGGCACCGTCTCGCGTTGATTTTCTACCCATATTTCACATATATTCCAAAAATAATCTCCGTCCGTTTTTATCCCGTTTGGACTCCGTTTGATATGGATTTTCTACGAAACAAAAAACATGCAACAAATAGGAACTAGCATTGGGCACTGGATCAATATGTTAGTCCCCAAAAATAGTATACAAAGTTACCAAAAGTATATGAAAGTTGTAGAATATTGGCATGGAACAATCAAAAATTATAGATATGAATGAGACGTATCAGCATCCCCAAGCTTAATTCCTGCCCGTCCTCGAGTAGGTAAATGGTAAAAAGATAACTTTTGATGTGGAATGCTACCTAGCATAATCTTGATCATGTAATCTAATCATGGCATGAATATTAAGACACGAGTGATTCAAAGCAATAGTCTATCATTTGACAATAAGATAATAATACTAATAAAGCAATCATGTATTTTCAAAATAACATGGCCAAAGAAAGTTATCCCTACAAAATCATATAGTCGGGCTATGCTCCATCTTCACCACACAAAATATTCAAACCATGCACAACCCTGATAACAAGCCAAGCAATTGTTTCATACTTTTGATGTTTTCAAACCTTTTCAACTTTCACGCAATACATGAGCGTGAGCCATGGATATAGCACTATAGGTGGAATAGAAAATGATGGTGGAGGTTGTGTGGAGAAGACAAAAAGGGAGAAAGTCTCACATCGACGCGGCTAATCAACGGCCTATGGAGATGTCCATCAATTGATGTCAATGTGAGGAGTAGGGATTAACATGCAACGGATGCACTAAGAGCTATAAGTGTATGAAAGCTCAAACTGGAAACTAAGTGGGTGTGCATCCAACTTGCTTGCTCATGAAGACCTCGGGCATTTGAGGAAGCCCATCATCGGAATATACAAGCCAAGTTCTATAATGAAAATTCCCACTAGTATATGAAAGTGATAACTCAAGAGACTCTCTATATGAAGAACATGGTGCTATACTGAAGCACAAGTGTGGTAAAAGGATAGTAACATTGTCCCTTCTCTCTTTTCTCTCATTTTTTCTCTTTTTTTCTCTGTTTTTGGTGGGCTTCTTTGGCCTCTTTTTATTTTTTGTGGGCTTCTTTGGCCTCTTTTATTTTTTTGTAAAGTCCGGAGACTCATCCCAACTTGTGAGGGAATCATAGCTTCCATCATCCTTTCCTCACATGGGACAATGCTCTAATTATGATGATCATCACATTTTTATTTACATACAACTCGATATTACAACTCGATACTAGAACAAATATATGACTCTATATGAATGCCTCCGGCGGTGTACCGGGATGTGCAATGATCTAGCGTAGCAATGACATCAAAAAACGGACAAGCCATGAAAACATCATGCTAGCTATCTTACGATCATGCAAAGCAATATGACAATAAATGCTCAATTCATGTATATGATGATGATGGAAGTTGCATGGCAATATATCTCGGAATGGCTATGGAAATGCCATGATAGGTAGGTATGGTGGCTGTTTTGAGGAAGATATAAGGAGGCTTATGTGTGATAGAGTGTATCGTATCACGGGGTTTGCATGCACCGGCGAAGTTTGCACCAACTCTCGAGGTGAGAAAGGGCAGTGCACGATACCGAAGAGGCTAGCAATGATGGAAGGGTGAGAGTGCGTTGTAGTGACCAGACCTCAAACAGTCTGATCTCTGTGCTCCGGTGTCATCCCTGGATCAGTAATGCTGACACCACACAGTACTCGGAGATTTATAGCAGAGTAGCAATCACACACTTATTACATCGAGTGTCTCAAAAGAGAACTTATTACAATAAATATGGCTTAAGGCCATCTAATTACGATAACAGCGGAAGGCATGGAAGATAAGTGAGTCCATCAACTCCAACGGCATCACTGAGTATAGAACCACGACCTAAAAACTCCTTAATCATCGTCTGAAAAGTCTGCAACATTAACGTTGCAGCCCAAAAACGGGTCAGCACATGGAATATGCTGGCAAGGTAACACATAGAGAGTAATGGAATGCAACAGCTATACTATATGCATATTTGGCTAGTGGAAAGCTCTATGGTTACAGTTTTGCATAAAGCCAATTTTTCCCTACTTCAAAGGAATAAATTTAATTACTATCATGGTGGTTGTTAAACATTGAGAATGGTTGACAGCATTCTCAATCCCAATTAAGCATCATCATTAACCCAACAACATTAATTTTAGAGTAACATGTTGAGATTCAAATGATAATCCAGATACTAGATACTCAAGATGTCCATAACCGGGGACACGGCTAATCATGATTAGTTTGTTACACTCTGCAGAGGTTTGCGCACTTTTCCCCACAAGACTCGATCGCCTCCGTTGGATTTCTCGCACTACATGGTATTTGAGAAACGGATGACCGAGACACAGTCTTTCAGAAGCGCTAGCACCTTACGATGGATAGACCAGTACACCTACTTTCCCCTACATCTGCTAGTCTACCCTGTAAGAGTTCGCACGACTTAATCAACTATGCCAGAGCCCATAATGGCTTGTGGCTGCACATGGAAGTTTCTAGTTTGAAAAATCTCATGATCCCTTTGAGCCTGGGTGGCGGTCCAAAAGAAAATAGGCATGTCCTGGAATACCCAGGTGTCTCAATCCATCCAGATGTGTATTTAAGTTGCCACCTTAGATAAACCATTAATTATCAATCTCACATCTGTCATGGATTTCACTCACCCAATCCACGTCTACTAGCATAGCATGGCATAATAAGCAAACGTAGAAGTAACTCCCAAAGGTTTGATAATAAATAGGTAATAGGTACTACCTCATCTACTTCCCATCCCACAGTTTAATTAGATCCTAATCATGCAATGTGTGAAGATTGATCTAATGCAAAAAAAAACTGGGTTGTAGAAAAGGTATGATCAAAGTGTTACTTGCCTTGCTGATGATCCGTGAAACCTAACGATTCGAAGTAACAGGTGGCGCACTCCGGGTACTCTATCGCAGGAAAACAAACAAGCATACAATAAGTACTCATCTAATGCACAGGTAAAACTAAAATAAGAGATCTAACCAGAAGGTTCAACTTAAGAACTCCGGTTGGCAAAAAGAATCAAATCGAACGAAGCAAAGAAAGTCAAACGGCGAAAGAAAACAACATCGTTCTAGTAATCTGAACCTAAGTCAGATTTTACAGTAGCAAAAACTTGTTTAAGTTGATTATTCGGATAGGGGGTTTCGAGACGAAACTCCAGGCGCTTGAATCGCCTGATTCTGATAAACGAGCGAAAAGTTAAACTAAAACGAAAATCGGATCAGAAATCGCGATCAGAAAATAACCGCGAAAAAATCCGACGAAAAAGAAAAACGATGAACGGAATTTTTTTTTAAAAAAAACGGCACGGATTTCGTGGTGCGGCGAACCTCGGGCAACGCGCAGCTCCGGTGGATCGGCGGCGGGGCAGCGGCTGGCGGTGGCGGCGGCTGGCGGCTAGGGTTAGGGTTCGAGCGGCGGCTGCTGGTGGGCTGGCTCGGGCCCGAGGCGCGGCTTATAAAGCCCCCCGGCCGGCAGAGTTCTGTACGGTTACGGCCCGAAGTCGGTTCCGTTTTTTTTCGCTCGGAAGAAAAATAAAAAGAAATACTAAACGGACTCCAAAAATCCCGAAATAAATTTTCCCGGGCTTCTAAAATCAAGCCCGACAAAGTGAACATTTATTTGGGCCCTAAATGCAATTTTGAAAAACGCAATTTTTCCTAATTCAAATAAAAACAGCAAAAAAACTCCGAAATAAAACTATTTGATTTTTTTATTAAATCCTCAATATTTCTATATTTTGGGAAAGTCATTTTATTCCCTCTCTCATACTTTTGTAATAGAAATAATTGATTATAAAATAAATAAAATCAAATGATCCTATTCTCAAAATTTGAGAAAAACTCAAATATGAAAATAACGAAATCCCCAACTCTCTCCGTGGGTCCTTGAGTTGCTTAGAATTTTCTAGGATCAAAACCCAAAGCAAATAAAATATGATATGCATGATGATCTAATGTATAACATTCCAAATTGAAAATTTGGGATGTTACAAACCTACCCCCCTTAAGATGAATCTCGGCCTCGAGATTCGGGTTGGCTAGAAAATAGGTGAGGGTGGTCTTTGAGCAAATCTTCCTCTCGTTCCCAGGTGGCTTCATCCTCCGTGTGGTGGCTCCACTGAACCTTGCAAAACTTGATAACTTTGCTACGAGTAACTCGGCTGGCAAACTCGAGGATCTTAACTGGTTTCTCCTCGTAGGTCAAATCATTATCCAACTGAATAGTTTCCAAATGCACTGTGTCTCTCAATGGTATGTCAGCCATCTCCGCGTGACACTTCTTTAACTGAGAAACGTGGAACACATCATGAATTCCTGACAATCCTTCGGGCAATTTCAACTTGTAGGCCACTTCTCCCATATGCTCCACAATTCGATATGGTCCTACAAATCGTGGCGCTAACTTCCCTTTAACTCCAAAACGCTTTGTTCCCTGAAGTGGAGATACTCGAAGATAAGCTCTGTCTCCAACTTCGTAAACTGTCTCCTTGCATTTAGAATCTGCATAACTCTTCTGTCTAGACTGGGCTACCTTGAGCCTATCGCAAATCAACTTCACTTTCTGTTCAGACTCCTTAATCAAGTCAGGTCCAAACAACTCACGGTCTCCAACTTCGTCCCACGACAACGGTGTCCTGCACCTCCTTCCGTACAAAGCTTCGAAAGGGGCCATCTTCAAACTGGTTTGGTAACTGTTGTTGTAAGAGAACTCTGCATATGACAAACTATCGTCCCAACTAGATCCATAATCTAGCGCACAAGCTCTCAGCATATCCTCCAAAATCTGTTTGACTCTCTCGGTCTGTCCATCTGTCTGCGGATGAAAAGCTGTACTGAATTCTAGCCTGGTTCCCAAAGTTTCGTGCAACTGCTTCCAGAACTTTGAGGTAAACTGGGTTCCTCTATCTGATACGATACTCCTCGGAACTCCATGCAGACATACTATTATGGTCATGTATATTTTTGCCAACTTAGCACTGGTATAAGTGGTCTTTACTGGGATGAAATGAGCTACTTTCGTCAATCGATCGACTACAACCCAAATCGAGTAATAGCCTGAACGAGTCATGGGCAATCCCGTGATAAAATCCATGCCTAACTTATCCCACTTCCATTCAGGTATCGGCAATGGTTGTAACAATCCTGCTGGCTTCTGATGCTCTGCCTTTACTCTCTGGCATACATCACAAACTGCTACATACTCTGCTATTTCTTTCTTCATTCCGGTCCACCAGAAAATATCCTTCAAATCCAGATACATCTTAGTATTCCTTTTGTGAATCGAATAGGGTGAATCATGGGCCTCTTTCAGAATTAACTTCCTGATCTCCGGGTCATTGGGCACATAGACATGGTCTTCAAACCATAGGGTATCGTGCTCATCCTCACAAAATCCTTTAGCTTTTCCTTCTTTCATTTTCTCCTTTATGGAAGCAATCTCCTTGTCAGTCTTCTGAGCTTCCCTGATTCTGTCCATCAAAGTTGACTGAATCTCCAACGCTGCTACATAGCCTCTCGGAACTATTTCCAAACATAGTTCACGAAGATTTTCTGCTAACTCCTTGGGTATTTCTCCCATCATTAACGTATTGAC
Source organism: Triticum urartu (assembly GCF_003073215.2). Lineage (NCBI taxonomy): Eukaryota > Viridiplantae > Streptophyta > Magnoliopsida > Poales > Poaceae > Triticum > Triticum urartu. The sequence continues at coordinate 53,654,026 of NC_053026.1, read as the reverse complement.
ATGGCTCTTGCGGCTTAATGCATCAGCTACTACATTAGCCTTCCCGGGATGATAATGCAATTTCATATCATAATCCTTGATGAGCTCCAACCATCTCCTTTGTCTGGGGTTCAACTCCTTCTGTGTGAAAATGTACTTCAAACTCTTATGATCCGTGTACACCTCACAATGATTTCCGATGAGGAAATGTCTCCATGTCTTCAAGGCATGCACTACGGCTGCTAACTCCAAATCATGCGTAGTGTAATTCAACTCATGGGGCTTCAGTTGTCTTGAGGCATATGAAACAACTCTCCCTTCCTGCATAAGCACTGCTCCAAGTCCTCGACGTGAAGCGTCGCAATACACCTCATAATCCTTGGTCTGATCTGGCAAAATCAACACTGGTGAGGTAACCAAGTGTTTCTTCAACTCCTAGAAACTAGCCTCACACAGCTCAGTCCATTTGAACTTGGTATCTTTCTTCAACAACTCCGTCATAGGCTTCGAAATCTTTGAAAAAAATTCAATAAACCTCCGGTAGTATCCTGTGAGTCCAAGAAAACTCCGGATCTCTCCAACGGTAGTTGGGGCTTCCCACTTGGTCACGGTATCAACTTTAATGGGATCAACAGCTATACCTTCTCCAGATATAACGTGTCCGAGGAATCCTACTTCCTTCAACCAAAACTCACATTTGCTGAACCTGGCATATAATTGATGTTCTCTGAGCTTTCCAAGTACCAAACGCAAATGCTCCTTATGTTCCTCTTCATTCTTTGAACAAACCAGGATTTCATCAATGAACACTACGACAAACTTATCCAAAAACTCCATAAACACTTTGTTCATCATGTTCATAAAATAGGCAGGCGCGTTAGTCAGACCAAATGACATAACGGTATACTCATACAGCCCATACCTGGTGGTAAAAGCTATCTTCGGAATATCCTGTTCTCGAATCTTCAACTGGTGGTACCCTGATGGCAAATCGATCTTGGAAAACACTTTAGCTCCTTGCAATTGATCAAACAGATCATTGATCATTGGTAGCGGGTACTTGTTCTTGATTGTTACTTCATTCAATCCTCGATAATCAACAACCATTCTTAACGATCCATGATTCTTCTCTACTAATAGTACTGGTGATCCCCAAGGTGAAGAACTTGGGAAAATGTAACCTTTATCCAGTAACTCCTTAATCTGTTTCTTAATTTCCACCAAATCCTTTGCTGGCATCATATATGGTCTCTTTGATATTGGACCTGTGCCTCGCAATAGCTCAATCAAGAACTCAATATCTCTATCCGGTGGCATGCCTGGCAACTCCTCTGGAAATACATCAGGGAATTCCCTTACCACTGGTACTTCCTCCTGCACAACTCCTGTTAATGAATTTACTTGTGTCTTGTTTGGCGCATGCTGGGATACATACTTGATCCTTCTCCCTTCTGGGTGGTATGCAAAATTGACTTACTAGCACAATCGATGTTTCCTCCATACATCGACAGCCAATTCATACCAAGAATCACATCCAGACCTTGAGATTCCAGAATAATTAAATCTGTTGGGAAAACATGTCGTCCTATACTTAATGGCACTTGAAAACATCCTTGACTGGCCATGTACTCTGCTCCTGGTGAGCTTACTAGCATAGGTGTTTTGAGAACCCTAGTGGGTAGGCTATACTTTTCCACAAATCCCCTTGATATGTATGAATGCGAGGCACCAGTATCAAAAAGAACGAGTGCAGTAAATGACTTAACCAAAAACTTACCTATTACTACATCGGGCTGAGCTTCAACCTCCTCCACATTAACGTGGTTCACCTGTCCCCTGTTGAAAGGGTTCGGCTTTTTTCCAGAGCTTCCATTGCCGTTTTGGCCTTCAGGACATTCATTGGCATAATATCCGGTCTTGGAACACTTGAAACAGGTGACTTGACTCAGATCTCTCTTGGCTGGGGTTGATGGGGTGTTGCGGTTCTGGCCATTGCTTCCTCCATTCCCATTACCATTCTTGGTGCCATTGTGATTGTGCGAGCTACCTACTCCATGGGTATGCTGAAAATGTCCTCCCGGTCTAGGGGTAACACGTGGCTTCTGCTGAGCTCCTAAATTATACTTTCCTTGTCCATACTTCCTCTTTCGGTTCTCAATTTGCTTCTGCTTCCCTTCAATCATAAGAGCACGTTCTACCAACTCCTGGTAGTTGTTGAAGGTCTCTACCATCAACTGCATACTCAACTCATCATTCAGTCCTTCCAGGAACTTCTCCTGCTTAGCTGCATCCATAGCAACGTCGTCTGGGGCATAACGTGCTACCTTACTAAACTCCTCCACATACTGGCCAACTGTCCGTCCTCCTTGGCGCAAGTTACGAAACTCACGCTTCTTCATGGCCATTGCTCCTGCTGAAACATGGGCAGTACAGAAACCCTGCTGAAATTGATCCCATGTGATAGTGTCGACTGGAAAGGTGACTGTGAAATTCTCCCACCATGATGCTGCGGGTCCTTCTAACTGATGTGCGGCAAACTTAACCTTCTCCGCATCTATGCATCCTGCTGTGGTCAACTCCCTAGCTGTCTTGCGGAGCCAATCATCTGCTATTATCGGCTCGGTGCTACTGGAAAACACCGGTGGATTCAGCCTAAGAAAATGGGCTAAGTGGTCAATAGGTGGTGGTGGTGGTGGTGGGTTGTTGTTGTTGTTCCCCTGATTCTGATTCTGGACTAGCAACTGCATCAAGGTGTTCTGCTGCTGGATCAACTGGGTGAGCTCCGGCGGAAAGGCAAATCCGAGGTCACGTCTCGGAGGCATCTAAGGGTTTAGAAAAGATGAGATATAAGAATAGAGGGGGTCTAAAGAGAAAACACTACCCATATGCACATGAGGCAAAAGCAAACAATTCACTTCATTCAAACAAACAAAGGCATACAATCGATCTAACTATCGCAAAGTGCTCGGACTACTATATTTACATGGTGGACTACTACTACTGATGAGGTGGTCTACTAGAAATATTCTACGGTAGTTGACTCCATGATATCTGCTCCTGCTTCATCAAGATAATCATCATTGCTACTATCTTGTTCCGAGTCGGTGCCGTCAATGATGATGTAGTCTTCCGGGCTAATCTCCTTGGGTTCTTCGTCTTCATCTACTGGTGTCGGGCCTCCCATAAATACTGCTAGCTTCATAGTTAGGTCGGCATTCTTATCCACCAATACTTCAATTTCTTCTTCATAATCTTCACATGTAGCCTTGAGTTCTTCCTCCAGTTCCTTGATTCTAGTCTTAGCCTTCTTCAGATCTATCATGTCGTCGCACATCTGATTCTCCTGTCATCGAATGTGCTGATTTAACTCCTAAATAAAAGCTGCAATTGATCTATCTTTCCTGGTGTTAATCATCTCCCAGTGTTCATCTTGGCGCCCACAAATCTGGTATATAGTATCCTTAAGATCCTTGTGGTAGACTTCTCCAATGCGTCCCATGGCGATGTGAGCTGCCATGCTCTTTCCTAGACTCCAAGTTGGTGCATCAAAAGAAAACTCTATGGGCTCAGTGACTGGCATGAACGTCCTTCCTGGGATTTGAACTTGAATCATCCAGCGCTCTTCTTCAGGTAAAGTGGCGTTGTAGGTTCCTGTGAAGCTTGGTACTCCTATGTTCAGGTATCTAGTGACTTCCTTCAAGTGGAGTCAAAAGGGTGTATCTTCATCCGGTTGGGTGAACTTGTTCCTTGCATCCGCCATCCTAAAGAGTAGAAAAGATGAGAGGTCAGAAGAGAAGAGAGTGAGTAGTGATCTAGGTCTTTAGCTTAGTGGTCGTGTCCTACAGTCAGCGTGTGCTTTGATACCATCTCTGTAGCACCAGACCTCAAACAGTCTGATCTCTGTGCTCCGGTGTCATCCCTGGATCAGTAATGCTGACACCACACAGTACTCGGAGGATTTATAGCAGAGTAGCAATCACACACTTATTACATCGAGTGTCTCAAAAGAGAACTTATTACAATAAATATGGCTTAAGGCCATCTAATTACGATAACAGCGGAAGGCTTGGAAGATAAGTGAGTCCATCAACTCCAACGGCATCACTGAGTATAGAACCACGACCTAAAAACTCCTTAATCGTCGTCTGAAAAGTCTGCAACATTAACATTGCAGCCCAAAAGCGGGTCAGCACATGGAATATGCTGGCAAGGTAACACATAGAGAGTAATGGAATGCAACAGCTATACTATATGCATATTTGGCTGGTGGAAAGCTCTATGGTTACAGTTTTGCATAAAGCCAATTTTTCCCTACTTCAAAGGAATAAATTTAATTACTATCATGGTGGTTGTTAAACATTGAGAATGGTTGACAACATTCTCAATCCCAATTAAGTATCATCATTAACCCAACAACATTAATTTTAGAGTAACATGTTGAGATTCACATGATAATCCAGATACTAGATACTCAAGATGTCCATAACCGGGGACACGGCTAATCATGATTAGTTTGTTACACTCTGTAGAGGTTTGCGCACTTTTCCCCACAAGACTCGATCGCCTTCGTTGGATTTCTCGCACTACATGGTGTTTGAGAAACGGATGACCGAGACACAGTCTTTCAGAAGCGCTAGCACCTTACGATGGATAGACTGGTACACCTACTTTCCCCTACATCTGCTAGTCTACCCTGTAAGAGTTCGCACGACTAAATCAACTATGCCAGAGCCCATAATGGCTTGTGGCTGCACACGGAAGTTTCTAGTTTGAAAAATCTCATGATCCCTTTGAGCCTGGGTGGCGGTCCAAAAGAAAACAGGCATGTCTTGGAATACCCAGGTGCCTCAATCCACCCAGATGTGTATTTAAGTTGCCACATTAGATAAACCATTAATTATCAATCTCACATCTGTCATGGATTTCACTCACCCAATCCACGTCTACTAGCATAGCATGGCATAATAAGCAAACATAGAAGTAACTCCCAAAGGTTTGATAATAAACAGGTAATAGGTACTACCTCATCTACTTCCCATCCCACAGTTTAATTAGATCTTAATCATGAAATGTGTGAAGATTGATCTAATGCAAAAAAAACTGGGTTGTAGAAAAGGTATGATCAAAGTGTTACTTGCCTTGCTGATGATCCGTGAAACCTAACGATTCGAAGTAACAGGCGGCGCACTCCGGGTACTCTGTCGGGAGGCAAACAAACAAGCATACAATAAGTACTCATCTAATGCACAGGTAAAACTCAAATAAGAGATCTAACTAGAAGGTTCAACTTAAGAACTCCGGTTGGCAAAAAGAATCAAATGAAACGAAGCAAAGAAAGTCAAACGGCGAAAGAAAACAACTTCGTTCTAGTAATCTGAACCTAAGTCAGATTTTACAGTAGCAAAAACTTGTTTAAGTTGATTTTTCGGATAGAGGGTTTCGAGACGAAACTCCAGGCGCTTGAATCGCCTGATTCCGACAAACGAGCAAAAAGTTAAACTAAAACGAAAATCGGATCAGAAATCGCGATCAGAAAATAACCGCGGAAAAATCCGACGAAAAAGAAAAATGACGAACGGAATTTTTTTCTAAAAAAACGGCACGGTTTTCGAGGTGCGGCGAACCTCGGGCGACGCGCGGCTCCGGCGGATCGGCGGCGGGGCGGTGGCGGCGGCTGGCGGCGGCAGCGGCTGGCGGTGGCGGCGGCTGGCGGCTAGGGTTAGGGTTCGGGCGGCGGCTGCTGGTGGGCTGGCTCGGGCCCGAGGCGCGGCTTATAAAGCCCCCCGCCCGGCAGAGTTCTGGCCGGTTACAGCCCGAAGTCGGTTCCGGTTTTTTTCGCTCGGAAGAAAAATAAAAATAAATACTAAACAGACTCCAAAAATCCCAAAAAAAAATTTCCCGGGCTTCTAAAATCAAGCCCGACAAAGTGAACATTTATTTGGGCCCTAAATGCAATTTTGAAAAACGCGCATTTTTCCTAACTCAAATAAAAACAACAAAAAAACTCCGAAATAAAACTATTTTATTTTTTTATTAAATCCTCAATATTTATATATTTTGGGAAAGTCATTTTATTCCCTCTCTCATATTTTTGTAATAGAAATAATTGATGATAAAATAAATAAAATCAAATGATCCTATTCTCAAAATTTGAGAAAAACTCAAATATGAAAATAACGAAATCCCCAACTCTCTCCGTGGGTCCTTGAGTTGCTTAGAATTTTCTAGGATCAAAACCCAAAGCAAATAAAATATGATATGCATGATGATCTAATGTATAACATTCCAAATTGAAAATTTGGGATGTTACATGCGTATAATCCATGGACTCAACATTAGTCATAAAGAACTCACATACTTATTGCAAAAATCTATTAGTCATCAAAAAAAAGTACTACACACGTGCTCCTAGGGGGATAGATTGGTAGGAAAAGACCATCGCTCATCCCCGACCGCCACTCATAATGAAGACAATCAATAAATAAATCATGCTCACATAACGGTTGACCATACGTGCATGCTACGGGAATCACAAACCTCAACACAAGTATGTCTACTTATCCACAACTATCCACTAGCATGACTCTAATATCATCATCTTTACATCGCAAAACTATTGCAAGGAATCAAACATATCATATTCAGTGATCTACAATTTTTATGTAGGATTTTATGACTAACCATGTGAATGACCAGTTCATGTCATCTCTCTAAATAGATATAAGTGAAGTAAGAGAGTTTAATTCTTTCTACAAAAGATATGCCCACGCTCTAACAAATATAAGTGAAGCAAAAGAGCATTCTACAAATGGTGGTTTTCTATGTAAAGATAAATAGGCAATCCAAACTTCAAATGATATAAGTGAAGCACATGAAGCATTCTATAAAGCCATACTCAAAAGATATAAGTGAAGTGCATAGAGCATTCTATAAGTCAACCAAGGACTATCTCATACCAGCATGTGCATCAAAGAAAAGTGAAAACTAAATTCAAAAGACGCTACAAGATTGCACATATCGCATGAACGAAACGAATCCGAAAACATACCGATACTTGTTGAAGAAAGAGGGGATGTCTTCCGGGGCATCC